>NW_027618223.1:0-81000 GCF_964187855.1 Myxine glutinosa
AAACCACTTTTGCACTTGTATTAGTGTGGAAAAACCACTTTCGCACTTGTGTTAGTGTTGAAAAACCACTTTTCGCACTTGTGTTAGTGTTGAAAAACCACTTTTCGCACTGGTGTTGGTGAAGGAAACCACTTTTCGCACTTGTGTTATTGTTGAAAACCCACTTTTCGGACATGTGTTAGTGAAGGAAACCACTTTTCGCACTTGTGTTGGTGCAGGAAACCACTTTTGCACTTGTATTAGTGTGGAAAAAACACTTTTTGCACTTGTGATAGTGTTGAAAAACCACTTTTCGCACTTGTGTTAGTGTTGAAAAACCACTTTTCGCACTTGTGTTAGTGTTGAAAAACCACTTTTCGCACTGGTGTTGGTGAAGGAAACCACTTTTCGCACTTGTGTTAGTGTTGAAAACCCACTTTTCGCACGTGTTAGTGAAGGAAACCACTTTTCGCACTTGTGTTGGTGCAGGAAACCACTTTTGCACTTGTATTAGTGTGGAAAAACCACTTTTCGCACTTGTGTTAGTGTTGAAAAACAACTTTTCGCACTGGTGTTGGTGAAGGAAACCACTTTTCGCACTTGTGTTAGAGTTGAAAACCCACTTTTCGCACATGTGTTAGTGAAGGAAACCACTTTTCGCACTTGTATTAGTGTTGAAAAACCACTTTTCGCACTTGTGTTGGTGCAGGAAACCACTTTTGCACTTGTATTAGTGTGGGAAAACCACTTTTCGCACTTGTGTTAGTGTTGAAAAACCACTTTTCGCACTGGTGTTGGTGAAGGAAACCACTTTTCGCACTTGTGTTAGTGTTGAAAAACCACTTTTCGCACTTGTGTTAGTGTTGAAAACCCACTTTTCGCACAGGTGTTAGTGAAGGAAACCACTTTTTGCACTTGTGTTAGTGTTGAAAAACCACTTTTCGCACTTGTGTTAGTGTTGAAAAACCACTTTTCGCACTTGTGTTGGTGCAGGAAACCACTTTTGCACTTGTATTAGTGTGGCAAAACCACTTTTCGCACTTGTGTTAGTGTTGAAAAACCACTTTTCGCACTTGTGTTTGTGTTGAAAAACCACTTTTCGCACTTGTGTTAGTGTTGAAAAACCACTTTTCGCACTTGTGTTGGTGCAGGAAACCACTTTTGCACTTGTATTAGTGTGGAAAAAACACTTTTTGCACTTGTGTTAGTGTTGAAAAACCACTTTTCGCACTGGTGTTGGTGAAGGAAACCACTTTTCGCACTTGTGTTAGTTTTGAAAAACCACTTTTCGCACTTGTGTTAGTGAAGGAAACCACTTTTCGCACTTGTGTTAGTGTTGAAAACCCACTTTTCGCACTTGTGTTAGTGTTGAAAAACCACTTTTCGCACTTGTGTTGGTGCAGGAAACCACTTTTGCACTTGTATTAGTGTGGAAAAAACACTTTTTGCACTTGTGATAGTGTTGAAAAACCACTTTTCGCACTTGTGTTGGTGCAGGAAACCACTTTTGCACTTGTATTAGTGTGGACAAAACACTTTTTGCACTATTGATAGTGTTGAAAAACCACTTTTTGCACTTGTGTTAGTGTTGAAAAACCACATTTCGCACTTGTGTTGGTGCAGGAAACCACTTTTGCACTTGTATTAGTGTTGAAAAACCACTTTTCGAACTTGTGTTAGTGTTGAAAAACCACATTTCGCACTTGTGTTGGTGCAGGAAACCACTTTTCGCACTTGTGTTAGTGTTGAAAACCCACTTTTCGCTCTTGTGTTAGTGTTGAAAATCCACTTTTTGCACTTGTGTTGGTGCAGGAAACCACTTTTGCACTTCAATTAGTGTGGAAAAAACACTTTTTGCACTTGTGTTAGTGTTGAAAAAACACTTTTCGCACTTGTGTTGGTGCAGGAAACCACTTTTGCACTTGTATTAGTGTGGAAAAACCACTTTTCGCATGTGTGTTAGTGTTGAAAAACAACTTTTCACACTGGTGTTGGTGAAGGAAACCACTTTTCGCACTTGTGTTAGTGTTGAAAACCCACTTTTCGCACATGTGTTAGTGAAGGAAACCACTTTTCACACTTGTGTTGGTGCAGGAAACCACTTTTGCACTTGTATTAGTGTGGAAAAAAACACTTTTTGCACTTGTGATAGTTTTGAAAAACCACTTTTCGCACTTGTGTTTGTGTTGAAAAACCACTTTTCGCACTTGTGTTGGTGCAGGAAACCACTTTTGCACTTGCATTAGTGTGGAAAAACCACTTTTCGCACTTGTGTTAGTGTTGAAAAACCACTTTTCGCACTGGTGTTGGTGAAGGAAACCACTTTTCGCACTTGTGTTAGTGTTGAAAACCCACTTTTCGCACTTGTGTTAGTGAAGGAAACCACTTTTCGCACTTGTGTTAGTGTTGAAAACCCACTTTTCGCACTTGTGTTAGTGTTGAAAATCCACTTTTCGCACTTGTGTTGGTGCAGGACACCACTTTTGCACTTGTATTAGTGTGGAAAAAACACTTTTTGCACTTGTGTTAGTGTTGAAAAATCACTTTTCGCACTTGTGTTGGTGCAGTAAACCACTTTTGCACTTGTATTAGTGTGGAAAAACCACTTTTCGCATGTGTGTTAGTGTTGAAAAACCACTTTTCACACTTGTGTTGGTGAAGGAAACCACTTTTCGCACTTGTGTTAGTGTTGAAAACCCACTTTTCGCACATGTGTTAGTGAAGGAAACCACTTTTCACACTTGTGTTGGTGCAGGAAACCACTTTTGCACTTGTATTAGTGTGGAAAAACCACTTTTCGCACTTGTGTTAGTGTTGAAAACACACTTTTCGCACATGTGTTAGTGAAGGAAACCACTTTTCGCACTTGTGTTAGTGTTGAAAACCCACTTTTCGCACATGTGTTAGTGAAGGAAACCACTTTTTGCACTTGTGTTAGTGTTGAAAACCCACTTTTCGCACATGTGTTAGTGAAGGAAACCACTTTTCGCACAGTGTTGTAAAACCACTTTTCGCACTTGTGTTGGTGCAGGAAACCACTTTTGCACTTGTATAAGTGTGGAAAAACCACTTTTCGCACTTGTGTTAGTGTTGAAAAACCACTTTTCGCACTGGTGTTGGTGAAGGAAACCACTTTTCACACTTGTGTTCGTTTTGAAAAACCACTTTTCGCACTTGTGTTAGTGAAGGAAACCACTTTTCGCACTTGTGTTAGTGTTGAAACCCCATTTTTCGCACTTGTGTTAGTGTTGAAAATCCATTTTTCCGACTTGTGTTGGTGCAGGAAACCACTTTTACGCTTGTATTAGTGTGGAAAAAACACTTTTTGCACTTGTGATAGTGATGAAAAACCACATTTCGCACTTGTGTTAGTGTTGAAAAACCACTTTTCGCACTTGTTTTGGTGCAGGAAACCACTTTTGCACTTGTATTAGTGTGGAAAAAACACTTTTTGCACTTGTGTTAGTGTTGAAAAACCACTTTTCGCACTTGTTTTGGTGCAGGAAACCACTTTTCGCACTTGCGTTAGTGTTGAAAAACCACTTTTCGCACTTGTGTTGGTGCAGGAAACCACTTTTGCACTTGTATTAGTGTGGACAAAACACGTTTTGCACTTGTGATAGTGTTGAAAAACCACTTTTTGCACTTGTGTGTGTTGAAAAACCACATTTCGCACTTGTGTTGGTGCAGGAAACTACTTTTGCACTTGTATTAGTGTGGGAAAACTACTTTTCGCACTTGTGTTAGTGTTGAAAAACCACTTTTTGCACTTGTGTTAGTGTTGAAAAACCACTTTTCGCACTTGTGTTGGTGCAGGAAACCACTTTTGCACTTGTATTAGTGTGGAAAAACCACTTTTCGCACTTGTGTTAGTGTTGAAAAACCACTTTTCGCACTGGTGTTGGTGAAGGAAACCACTTTTCGCACTTGTGTTAATGTGGAAAACCCACTTTTCGCACATGTGTTAGTGAAGGAAACCACTTTTCACACCTGTGTTGGTGCAGGAAACCACTTTTGCACCTGTATTAGTGTGGAAAAAACACTTTGTGCACTTGTGATAGTGTTGAAAAACCACTTTTCGCACTTGTGTTAGTGTTGAAAAACCACTTTTCGCACTTGTGTTGGTGCAGGAAACCACTTTTGCACTTGCATTAGTGTGGAAAAACCACTTTTAGCACTTGTGTTAGTGTTGAAAAACCACTTTTCGCACTTGTGTTAGTGTTGAAAACCCACTTTTCGCACATGTGTTAGTGAAGGAAACCACTTTTCGCACTTGTGTTAGTGTGGACAACACACTTTTTGCACTATTGATAGTGTTGAAAAACCACTTTTTGCACTTGTGTTAGTGTTGAAAAACCACATTTAGCACTTGTGTTGGTCCAGGAAACCACTTTTGCACTTGTATTAGTGTGGAAAAACCACTTTTCGCACTTGTGTTAGTGTTGAAAAACCCACTTTTCGCACATGTGTTAGTGAAGGAAACCACTTTTCGCACTTATGTTGGTGCAGGAAACCACCTTTGCACTTGTATTAGTGTGGAAAAAACACTTTTTGCACTTGTGATAGTGTTGAAAAACCACTTTTCGAACTTGTGTTAGTGTTGAAAAACCACTTTTCGCACTTGTGTTGGTGCAGGAAACCACTTTTGCACTTCTATTAGTGTGGAAAAAACACTTTTTGCACTTGTGATAGTGTTGAAAACCACTTTTTGCACTTGTGTTACTGTTGAAAAACCACTTTTCGCACTTATGTTGGTGCAGGAAACCACTTTTGCACTTGTATTAGTGTGGAAAAACCACTTTTCGCACTTGTGTTAGTGAAGGAAACCACTTTTCGCACTTGTGTTAGTGTTGAAAACCCACTTTTCGCAGTTGTGTTAGTGTTGAAAATCCACTTTTCGCACTTGTGTTGGTGCAGGAAACCACTTTTGCACTTGTATTAGTGTGGAAAAAACACTTTTTGCACTTGTGTTAGTGTTGAAAAACGACTTTTCGCACTTGTGTTGGTGTTGAAAAACCACTTTTCGCAATTGTGTTGGTGCAGGAAACCACTTTTGCACTTGTATTAGTGTGGAAAAACCACTTTTCGCACTTGTGTTAGTGAAGGAAACCACTTTTCGCACTTGTGTTAGTGTTGAAAACCCACTTTTCGCACTTGTGTTAGTGTAGAAAATCCACTTTTTGCACTTGTGTTGGTGCAGGAAACCACTTTTGCACTTGTATTAGTGTGGATAAAACACTTTTTGCACTTGTGTTAGTGTTGAAAAACCACTTTTCGCACTTGTGTTGGTGCAGGAAACCACTTTTGCACTTGTATTAGTGTGGAAAAACCACTTTTCGCATGTGTGTTAGTGTTGAAAATCCACTTTTCGCACTTGTGTTCGTGTTGAAAATCCACTTTTCCCACTTGTGTTGGTGTAGGAAACCACTTTTCGCACTTGTGTTAGTGTTGAAAAACTAGTTTTCGCACTTGTGTTGGTGTTGAAAAACCACTTTTCGCATTTGTGTTCGTGTTGAAACCCACTTTTCGCACATGTGTTAGTGAAGGAAACCACTTTTCGCACTTGTGGTAGTGTTGAAAAACCACTTTTCGCACTCGTGTTAGTGTTGAAAAACCACTTTTCGCACTTGTGTTGGTGCAGGAAACCACTTTTGCACTTGAATTAGTGTGGAAAAACCACTTTTCGCACTTGTGATAGTGTTGAAAACCCACTTTTCGCACATGTGTTAGTGAAGGAAACCACTTTTGCACTTGTATTAGTGTGGAAAAAACACTTTTTGCACTTGTGATAGTGTTGAAAAACCACTTTTCGCACTTGTGTTAGTGTTGAAAAACCACTTTTCGCACTTGTGTTAGTGTGGACAACACACTTTTTGCACTATTGATAGTGTTGAAAAACCACTTTTTGCACTTGTGTTAGTGTTGAAAAACCACATTTAGCACTTGTGTTGGTCCAGGAAACCACTTTTGCACTTGTATTAGTGTGGAAAAACCACTTTTCGCACTTGTGTTAGTGTTGAAAAACCCACTTTTCGCACATGTGTTAGTGAAGGAAACCACTTTTCGCACTTATGTTGGTGCAGGAAACCACCTTTGCACTTGTATTAGTGTGGAAAAAACACTTTTTGCACTTGTGATAGTGTTGAAAAACCACTTTTCGAACTTGTGTTAGTGTTGAAAAACCACTTTTCGCACTTGTGTTGGTGCAGGAAACCACTTTTGCACTTCTATTAGTGTGGAAAAAACACTTTTTGCACTTGTGATAGTGTTGAAAACCACTTTTTGCACTTGTGTTACTGTTGAAAAACCACTTTTCGCACTTATGTTGGTGCAGGAAACCACTTTTGCACTTGTATTAGTGTGGAAAAACCACTTTTCGCACTTGTGTTAGTGAAGGAAACCACTTTTCGCACTTGTGTTAGTGTTGAAAACCCACTTTTCGCAGTTGTGTTAGTGTTGAAAATCCACTTTTCGCACTTGTGTTGGTGCAGGAAACCACTTTTGCACTTGTATTAGTGTGGAAAAAACACTTTTTGCACTTGTGTTAGTGTTGAAAAACGACTTTTCGCACTTGTGTTGGTGTTGAAAAACCACTTTTCGCACTTGTGTTGGTGCAGGAAACCACTTTTGCACTTGTATTAGTGTGGAAAAACCACTTTTCGCACTTGTGTTAGTGAAGGAAACCACTTTTCGCACTTGTGTTAGTGTTGAAAACCCACTTTTCGCACTTGTGTTAGTGTAGAAAATCCACTTTTTGCACTTGTGTTGGTGCAGGAAACCACTTTTGCACTTGTATTAGTGTGGATAAAACACTTTTTGCACTTGTGTTAGTGTTGAAAAACCACTTTTCGCACTTGTGTTGGTGCAGGAAACCACTTTTGCACTTGTATTAGTGTGGAAAAACCACTTTTCGCATGTGTGTTAGTGTTGAAAATCCACTTTTCGCACTTGTGTTCGTGTTGAAAATCCACTTTTCCCACTTGTGTTGGTGTAGGAAACCACTTTTCGCACTTGTGTTAGTGTTGAAAAACTAGTTTTCGCACTTGTGTTGGTGTTGAAAAACCACTTTTCGCATTTGTGTTCGTGTTGAAAACCCACTTTTCGCACATGTGTTAGTGAAGGAAACCACTTTTCGCACTTGTGGTAGTGTTGAAAAACCACTTTTCGCACTCGTGTTAGTGTTGAAAAACCACTTTTCGCACTTGTGTTGGTGCAGGAAACCACTTTTGCACTTGAATTAGTGTGGAAAAACCACTTTTCGCACTTGTGATAGTGTTGAAAACCCACTTTTCGCACATGTGTTAGTGAAGGAAACCACTTTTGCACTTGTATTAGTGTGGAAAAAACACTTTTTGCACTTGTGATAGTGTTGAAAAACCACTTTTCGCACTTGTGTTAGTGTTGAAAAACCACTTTTCGCACTTGTGTTGGTGCAGGAAACCACTTTTGCACTTGTATTAGTGTGGAAAAACCACTTTCGCACTTGTGTTAGTGTTGAAAAACCACTTTTCGCACTTGTGTTAGTGTTGAAAAACCACTTTTCGCACTGGTGTTGGTGAAGGAAACCACTTTTCGCACTTGTGTTATTGTTGAAAACCCACTTTTCGGACATGTGTTAGTGAAGGAAACCACTTTTCGCACTTGTGTTGGTGCAGGAAACCACTTTTGCACTTGTATTAGTGTGGAAAAAACACTTTTTGCACTTGTGATAGTGTTGAAAAACCACTTTTCGCACTTGTGTTAGTGTTGAAAAACCACTTTTCGCACTTGTGTTAGTGTTGAAAAACCACTTTTCGCACTGGTGTTGGTGAAGGAAACCACTTTTCGCACTTGTGTTAGTGTTGAAAACCCACTTTTCGCACGTGTTAGTGAAGGAAACCACTTTTCGCACTTGTGTTGGTGCAGGAAACCACTTTTACACTTGTATTAGTGTGGAAAAACCACTTTTCGCACTTGTGTTAGTGTTGAAAAACAACTTTTCGCACTGGTGTTGGTGAAGGAAACCACTTTTCGCACTTGTGTTAGAGTTGAAAACCCACTTTTCGCACATGTGTTAGTGAAGGAAACCACTTTTCGCACTTGTATTAGTGTTGAAAAACCACTTTTCGCACTTGTGTTGGTGCAGGAAACCACTTTTGCACTTGTATTAGTGTGGGAAAACCACTTTTCGCACTTGTGTTAGTGTTGAAAAACCACTTTTCGCACTGGTGTTGGTGAAGGAAACCACTTTTCGCACTTGTGTTAGTGTTGAAAAACCACTTTTCGCACTTGTGTTAGTGTTGAAAACCCACTTTTCGCACAGGTGTTAGTGAAGGAAACCACTTTTTGCACTTGTGTTAGTGTTGAAAAACCACTTTTCGCACTTGTGTTAGTGTTGAAAAACCACTTTTCGCACTTGTGTTGGTGCAGGAAACCACTTTTGCACTTGTATTAGTGTGGCAAAACCACTTTTCGCACTTGTGTTAGTGTTGAAAAACCACTTTTCGCACTTGTGTTTGTGTTGAAAAACCACTTTTCGCACTTGTGTTAGTGTTGAAAAACCACTTTTCGCACTTGTGTTGGTGCAGGAAACCACTTTTGCACTTGTATTAGTGTGGAAAAAACACTTTTTGCACTTGTGTTAGTGTTGAAAAACCACTTTTCGCACTGGTGTTGGTGAAGGAAACCACTTTTCGCACTTGTGTTAGTTTTGAAAAACCACTTTTCGCACTTGTGTTAGTGAAGGAAACCACTTTTCGCACTTGTGTTAGTGTTGAAAACCCACTTTTCGCACTTGTGTTAGTGTTGAAAAACCACTTTTCGCACTTGTGTTGGTGCAGGAAACCACTTTTGCACTTGTATTAGTGTGGAAAAAACACTTTTTGCACTTGTGATAGTGTTGAAAAACCACTTTTCGCACTTGTGTTGGTGCAGGAAACCACTTTTGCACTTGTATTAGTGTGGACAAAACACTTTTTGCACTATTGATAGTGTTGAAAAACCACTTTTTGCACTTGTGTTAGTGTTGAAAAACCACATTTCGCACTTGTGTTGGTGCAGGAAACCACTTTTGCACTTGTATTAGTGTTGAAAAACCACTTTTCGAACTTGTGTTAGTGTTGAAAAACCACATTTCGCACTTGTGTTGGTGCAGGAAACCACTTTTGCACTTCTATTAGTGTGGAAAAAACACTTTTTGCACTTGTGATAGTGTTGAAAACCACTTTTCGCACTTGTGTTAGTGTTGAAAAACCACTTTTCTCACTTGTGTTGGTGAAGGAAACCACTTTTGCACTTGTATTAGTGTGGAAAAACCACTTTTCGCACTTGTGTTAGTGAAGGAAACCACTTTTCGCACTTGTGTTAGTGTTGAAAAACCACTTTTCGCACTTGTGTTAGTGTTGAAAAACCACTTTTCGCACTGGTGTTGGTGAAGGAAACCACTTTTCGCACTTGTGTTAGTGTTGAAAACCCACTTTTCGGACATGTGTTAGTGAAGGAAACCACTTTTCGCACTTGTGTTGGTGCAGGAAACCACTTTTGCACTTGTATTAGTGTGGAAAAAACACTTTTTGCACTTGTGATAGTGTTGAAAAACCACTTTTCGCACTTGTGTTAGTGTTGAAAAACCACTTTTCGCACTTGTGTTAGTGTTGAAAAACCACTTTTCGCACTGGTGTTGGTGAAGGAAACCACTTTTCGCACTTGTGTTAGTGTTGAAAACCCACTTTTCGCACGTGTTAGTGAAGGAAACCACTTTTCGCACTTGTGTTGGTGCAGGAAACCACTTTTACACTTGTATTAGTGTGGAAAAACCACTTTTCGCACTTGTGTTAGTGTTGAAAAACAACTTTTCGCACTGGTGTTGGTGAAGGAAACCACTTTTCGCACTTGTGTTAGAGTTGAAAACCCACTTTTCGCACATGTGTTAGTGAAGGAAACCACTTTTCGCACTTGTATTAGTGTTGAAAAACCACTTTTCGCACTTGTGTTGGTGCAGGAAACCACTTTTGCACTTGTATTAGTGTGGGAAAACCACTTTTCGCACTTGTGTTAGTGTTGAAAAACCACTTTTCGCACTGGTGTTGGTGAAGGAAACCACTTTTCGCACTTGTGTTAGTGTTGAAAAACCACTTTTCGCACTTGTGTTAGTGTTGAAAACCCACTTTTCGCACAGGTGTTAGTGAAGGAAACCACTTTTTGCACTTGTGTTAGTGTTGAAAAACCACTTTTCGCACTTGTGTTAGTGTTGAAAAACCACTTTTCGCACTTGTGTTGGTGCAGGAAACCACTTTTGCACTTGTATTAGTGTGGCAAAACCACTTTTCGCACTTGTGTTAGTGTTGAAAAACCACTTTTCGCACTTGTGTTTGTGTTGAAAAACCACTTTTCGCACTTGTGTTAGTGTTGAAAAACCACTTTTCGCACTTGTGTTGGTGCAGGAAACCACTTTTGCACTTGTATTAGTGTGGAAAAAACACTTTTTGCACTTGTGTTAGTGTTGAAAAACCACTTTTCGCACTGGTGTTGGTGAAGGAAACCACTTTTCGCACTTGTGTTAGTTTTGAAAAACCACTTTTCGCACTTGTGTTAGTGAAGGAAACCACTTTTCGCACTTGTGTTAGTGTTGAAAACCCACTTTTCGCACTTGTGTTAGTGTTGAAAAACCACTTTTCGCACTTGTGTTGGTGCAGGAAACCACTTTTGCACTTGTATTAGTGTGGAAAAAACACTTTTTGCACTTGTGATAGTGTTGAAAAACCACTTTTCGCACTTGTGTTGGTGCAGGAAACCACTTTTGCACTTGTATTAGTGTGGACAAAACACTTTTTGCACTATTGATAGTGTTGAAAAACCACTTTTTGCACTTGTGTTAGTGTTGAAAAACCACATTTCGCACTTGTGTTGGTGCAGGAAACCACTTTTGCACTTGTATTAGTGTTGAAAAACCACTTTTCGAACTTGTGTTAGTGTTGAAAAACCACATTTCGCACTTGTGTTGGTGCAGGAAACCACTTTTGCACTTCTATTAGTGTGGAAAAAACACTTTTTGCACTTGTGATAGTGTTGAAAACCACTTTTCGCACTTGTGTTAGTGTTGAAAAACCACTTTTCTCACTTGTGTTGGTGAAGGAAACCACTTTTGCACTTGTATTAGTGTGGAAAAACCACTTTTCGCACTTGTGTTAGTGAAGGAAACCACTTTTCGCACTTGTGTTAGTGTTGAAAACCCACTTTTCGCAGTTGTGTTAGTGTTGAAAATCCACTTTTCGCACTTGTGTTGGTGCAGGAAACCACTTTTGCACTTGTATTAGTGTGGAAAAAACACTTTTTGCACTTGTGTTAGTGTTGAAAAACCACTTTTCGCACTTGTGTTGGTGTTGAAAAACCACTTTTCGCACTTGTGTTGGTGCAGGAAACCACTTTTGCACTTGTATTAGTGTGGAAAAACCACTTTTCGCACTTGTGTTAGTGAAGGAAACCACTTTTCGCACTTGTGTTAGTGTTGAAAACCCACTTTTCGCTCTTGTGTTAGTGTTGAAAACCCACTTTTCGCACTTGTGTTGGTGCAGGAAACCACTTTTGCACTTGTATTAGTGTGGAAAAAACACTTTTTGCACTTGTGTTAGTGTTGAAAAACCACTTTTCGCACTTGTGTTGGTGTTGAAAAACCACTTTTCGCACTTGTGTTGGTGCAGGAAACCACTTTTGCACTTGTATTAGTGTGGAAAAACCACTTTTCGCACTAGTGTTAGTGAAGGAAACCACTTTTCGCACTTGTGTTAGTGTTGAAAACCCACTTTTCGCACTTGTGTTAGTGTAGAAAATCCACTTTTTGCACTTGTGTTGGTGCAGGAAACCACTTTTGCACTTGTATTAGTGTGGATAAAACACTTTTTGCACTTGTGTTAGTGTTGAAAAACCACTTTTCGCACTTGTGTTGGTGCAGGAAACCACTTTTGCACTTGTATTAGTGTGGAAAAACCACTTTTCGCATGTGTGTTAGTGTTGAAAATCCACTTTTCGCACTTGTGTTCGTGTTGAAAATCCACTTTTCCCACTTGTGTTGGTGTAGGAAACCACTTTTCGCACTTGTGTTAGTGTTGAAAAACTAGTTTTCGCACTTGTGTTGGTGTTGAAAAACCACTTTTCGCATTTGTGTTCGTGTTGAAAACCCACTTTTCGCACATGTGTTAGTGAAGGAAACCACTTTTCGCACTTGTGGTAGTGTTGAAAAACCACTTTTCGCACTCGTGTTAGTGTTGAAAAACCACTTTTCGCACTTGTGTTGGTGCAGGAAACCACTTTTGCACTTGAATTAGTGTGGAAAAACCACCTTTCGCACTTGTGATAGTGTTGAAAACCCACTTTTCGCACATGTGTTAGTGAAGGAAACCACTTTTGCACTTGTATTAGTGTGGAAAAAACACTTTTTGCACTTGTGATAGTGTTGAAAAACCACTTTTCGCACTTGTGTTAGTGTTGAAAAACCACTTTTCGCACTTGTGTTGGTGCAGGAAACCACTTTTGCACTTGTATTAGTGTGGAAAAACCACTTTCGCACTTGTGTTAGTGTTGAAAAACCACTTTTCGCACTTGTGTTAGTGTTGAAAAACCACTTTTCGCACTGGTGTTGGTGAAGGAAACCACTTTTCGCACTTGTGTTAGTGTTGAAAACCCACTTTTCGCAGTTGTGTTAGTGTTGAAAATCCACTTTTCGCACTTGTGTTGGTGCAGGAAACCACTTTTGCACTTGTATTAGTGTGGAAAAAACACTTTTTGCACTTGTGTTAGTGTTGAAAAACCACTTTTCGCACTTGTGTTGGTGTTGAAAAACCACTTTTCGCACTTGTGTTGGTGCAGGAAACCACTTTTGCACTTGTATTAGTGTGGAAAAACCACTTTTCGCACTTGTGTTAGTGAAGGAAACCACTTTTCGCACTTGTGTTAGTGTTGAAAACCCACTTTTCGCTCTTGTGTTAGTGTTGAAAACCCACTTTTCGCACTTGTGTTGGTGCAGGAAACCACTTTTGCACTTGTATTAGTGTGGAAAAAACACTTTTTGCACTTGTGTTAGTGTTGAAAAACCACTTTTCGCACTTGTGTTGGTGTTGAAAAACCACTTTTCGCACTTGTGTTGGTGCAGGAAACCACTTTTGCACTTGTATTAGTGTGGAAAAACCACTTTTCGCACTAGTGTTAGTGAAGGAAACCACTTTTCGCACTTGTGTTAGTGTTGAAAACCCACTTTTCGCACTTGTGTTAGTGTAGAAAATCCACTTTTTGCACTTGTGTTGGTGCAGGAAACCACTTTTGCACTTGTATTAGTGTGGATAAAACACTTTTTGCACTTGTGTTAGTGTTGAAAAACCACTTTTCGCACTTGTGTTGGTGCAGGAAACCACTTTTGCACTTGTATTAGTGTGGAAAAACCACTTTTCGCATGTGTGTTAGTGTTGAAAATCCACTTTTCGCACTTGTGTTCGTGTTGAAAATCCACTTTTCCCACTTGTGTTGGTGTAGGAAACCACTTTTCGCACTTGTGTTAGTGTTGAAAAACTAGTTTTCGCACTTGTGTTGGTGTTGAAAAACCACTTTTCGCATTTGTGTTCGTGTTGAAAACCCACTTTTCGCACATGTGTTAGTGAAGGAAACCACTTTTCGCACTTGTGGTAGTGTTGAAAAACCACTTTTCGCACTCGTGTTAGTGTTGAAAAACCACTTTTCGCACTTGTGTTGGTGCAGGAAACCACTTTTGCACTTGAATTAGTGTGGAAAAACCACCTTTCGCACTTGTGATAGTGTTGAAAACCCACTTTTCGCACATGTGTTAGTGAAGGAAACCACTTTTGCACTTGTATTAGTGTGGAAAAAACACTTTTTGCACTTGTGATAGTGTTGAAAAACCACTTTTCGCACTTGTGTTAGTGTTGAAAAACCACTTTTCGCACTTGTGTTGGTGCAGGAAACCACTTTTGCACTTGTATTAGTGTGGAAAAACCACTTTCGCACTTGTGTTAGTGTTGAAAAACCACTTTTCGCACTTGTGTTAGTGTTGAAAAACCACTTTTCGCACTGGTGTTGGTGAAGGAAACCACTTTTCGCACTTGTGTTAGTGTTGAAAACCCACTTTTCGGACATGTTTAGTGAAGGAAACCACTTTTCGCACTTGTGTTGGTGCAGGAAACCACTTTTGCACTTGTATTAGTGTGGAAAAAACACTTTTTGCACTTGTGATAGTGTTGAAAAACCACTTTTCGCACTTGTGTTAGTGTTGAAAAACCACTTTTCGCACTTGTGTTAGTGTTGAAAAACCACTTTTCGCACTGGTGTTGGTGAAGGAAACCACTTTTCGCACTTGTGTTAGTGTTGAAAACCCACTTTTCGCACGTGTTAGTGAAGGAAACCACTTTTCGCACTTGTGTTGGTGCAGGAAACCACTTTTGCACTTGTATTAGTGTGGAAAAACCACTTTTCGCACTTGTGTTAGTGTTGAAAAACAACTTTTCGCACTGGTGTTGGTGAAGGAAACCACTTTTCGCACTTGTGTTAGAGTTGAAAACCCACTTTTCGCACATGTGTTAGTGAAGGAAACCACTTTTCGCACTTGTATTAGTGTTGAAAAACCACTTTTCGCACTTGTGTTGGTGCAGGAAACCACTTTTGCACTTGTATTAGTGTGGGAAAACCACTTTTCGCACTTGTGTTAGTGTTGAAAAACCACTTTTCGCACTGGTGTTGGTGAAGGAAACCACTTTTCGCACTTGTGTTAGTGTTGAAAAACCACTTTTCGCACTTGTGTTAGTGTTGAAAACCCACTTTTCGCACAGGTGTTAGTGAAGGAAACCACTTTTTGCACTTGTGTTAGTGTTGAAAAACCACTTTTCGCACTTGTGTTAGTGTTGAAAAACCACTTTTCGCACTTGTGTTGGTGCAGGAAACCACTTTTGCACTTGTATTAGTGTGGCAAAACCACTTTTCGCACTTGTGTTAGTGTTGAAAAACCACTTTTCGCACTTGTGTTTGTGTTGAAAAACCACTTTTCGCACTTGTGTTAGTGTTGAAAAACCACTTTTCGCACTTGTGTTGGTGCAGGAAACCACTTTTGCACTTGTATTAGTGTGGACAAAACACTTTTTGCACTTGTGTTAGTGTTGAAAAACCACTTTTCGCACTGGTGTTGGTGAAGGAAACCACTTTTCGCACTTGTGTTAGTTTTGAAAAACCACTTTTCGCACTTGTGTTAGTGAAGGAAACCACTTTTCGCACTTGTGTTAGTGTTGAAAACCCACTTTTCGCACTTGTGTTAGTGTTGAAAAACCACTTTTCGCACTTGTGTTGGTGCAGGAAACCACTTTTGCACTTGTATTAGTGTGGAAAAAACACTTTTTGCACTTGTGATAGTGTTGAAAAACCACTTTTCGCACTTGTGTTGGTGCAGGAAACCACTTTTGCACTTGTATTAGTGTGGACAAAACACTTTTTGCACTATTGATAGTGTGGACAAAACACTTTTTGCACTATTGATAGTGTTGAAAAACCACTTTTTGCACTTGTGTTAGTGTTGAAAAACCACATTTCGCACTTGTGTTGGTGCAGGAAACCACTTTTGCACTTGTATTAGTGTTGAAAAACCACTTTTCGAACTTGTGTTAGTGTTGAAAAACCACATTTCGCACTTGTGTTGGTGCAGGAAACCACTTTTGCACTTCTATTAGTGTGGAAAAAACACTTTTTGCACTTGTGATAGTGTTGAAAACCACTTTTCGCACTTGTGTTAGTGTTGAAAAACCACTTTTCTCACTTGTGTTGGTGAAGGAAACCACTTTTGCACTTGTATTAGTGTGGAAAAACCACTTTTCGCACTTGTGTTAGTGAAGGAAACCACTTTTCGCACTTGTGTTAGTGTTGAAAACCCACTTTTCGCAGTTGTGTTAGTGTTGAAAATCCACTTTTCGCACTTGTGTTGGTGCAGGAAACCACTTTTGCACTTGTATTAGTGTGGAAAAAACACTTTTTGCACTTGTGTTAGTGTTGAAAAACCACTTTTCGCACTTGTGTTGGTGTTGAAAAACCACTTTTCGCACTTGTGTTGGTGCAGGAAACCACTTTTGCACTTGTATTAGTGTGGAAAAACCACTTTTCGCACTTGTGTTAGTGAAGGAAACCACTTTTCGCACTTGTGTTAGTGTTGAAAACCCACTTTTCGCTCTTGTGTTAGTGTTGAAAACCCACTTTTCGCACAGGTGTTAGTGAAGGAAACCACTTTTTGCACTTGTGTTAGTGTTGAAAAACCACTTTTCGCACTTGTGTTAGTGTTGAAAAACCACTTTTCGCACTTGTGTTGGTGCAGGAAACCACTTTTGCACTTGTATTAGTGTGGCAAAACCACTTTTCGCACTTGTGTTAGTGTTGAAAAACCACTTTTCGCACTTGTGTTTGTGTTGAAAAACCACTTTTCGCACTTGTGTTAGTGTTGAAAAACCACTTTTCGCACTTGTGTTGGTGCAGGAAACCACTTTTGCACTTGTATTAGTGTGGAAAAAACACTTTTTGCACTTGTGTTAGTGTTGAAAAACCACTTTTCGCACTGGTGTTGGTGAAGGAAACCACTTTTCGCACTTGTGTTAGTTTTGAAAAACCACTTTTCGCACTTGTGTTAGTGAAGGAAACCACTTTTCGCACTTGTGTTAGTGTTGAAAACCCACTTTTCGCACTTGTGTTAGTGTTGAAAAACCACTTTTCGCACTTGTGTTGGTGCAGGAAACCACTTTTGCACTTGTATTAGTGTGGAAAAAACACTTTTTGCACTTGTGATAGTGTTGAAAAACCACTTTTCGCACTTGTGTTGGTGCAGGAAACCACTTTTGCACTTGTATTAGTGTGGACAAAACACTTTTTGCACTATTGATAGTGTTGAAAAACCACTTTTTGCACTTGTGTTAGTGTTGAAAAACCACATTTCGCACTTGTGTTGGTGCAGGAAACCACTTTTGCACTTGTATTAGTGTTGAAAAACCACTTTTCGAACTTGTGTTAGTGTTGAAAAACCACATTTCGCACTTGTGTTGGTGCAGGAAACCACTTTTGCACTTCTATTAGTGTGGAAAAAACACTTTTTGCACTTGTGATAGTGTTGAAAACCACTTTTCGCACTTGTGTTAGTGTTGAAAAACCACTTTTCTCACTTGTGTTGGTGCAGGAAACCACTTTTGCACTTGTATTAGTGTGGAAAAACCACTTTTCGCACTTGTGTTAGTGAAGGAAACCACTTTTCGCACTTGTGTTATTGTTGAAAACCCACTTTTCGCAGTTGTGTTAGTGTTGAAAATCCACTTTTCGCACTTGTGTTGGTGCAGGAAACCACTTTTGCACTTGTATTAGTGTGGAAAAAACACTTTTTGCACTTGTGTTAGTGTTGAAAAACCACTTTTCGCACTTGTGTTGGTGTTGAAAAACCACTTTTCGCACTTGTGTTGGTGCAGGAAACCACTTTTGCACTTGTATTAGTGTAGAAAAACCACTTTTCGCACTTGTGTTAGTCAAGGAAACCACTTTTCGCACTTGTGTTAGTGTTGAAAACCCACTTTTCGCTCTTGTGTTAGTGTTGAAAATCCACTTTTTGCACTTGTGTTGGTGCAGGAAACCACTTTTGCACTTCAATTAGTGTGGAAAAAACACTTTTTGCACTTGTGTTAGTGTTGAAAAAACACTTTTCGCACTTGTGTTGGTGCAGGAAACCACTTTTGCACTTGTATTAGTGTGGAAAAACCACTTTTCGCATGTGTGTTAGTGTTGAAAAACAACTTTTCACACTGGTGTTGGTGAAGGAAACCACTTTTCGCACTTGTGTTAGTGTTGAAAACCCACTTTTCGCACATGTGTTAGTGAAGGAAACCACTTTTCACACTTGTGTTGGTGCAGGAAACCACTTTTGCGCTTGTATTAGTGTGGAAAAAACACTTTTTGCACTTGTGATAGTTTTGAAAAACCACTTTTCGCACTTGTGTTTGTGTTGAAAAACCACTTTTCGCACTTGTGTTGGTGCAGGAAACCACTTTTGCACTTGCATTAGTGTGGAAAAACCACTTTTCGCACTTGTGTTAGTGTTGAAAAACCACTTTTCGCACTGGTGTTGGTGAAGGAAACCACTTTTCGCACTTGTGTTAGTGTTGAAAACCCACTTTTCGCAATTGTGTTAGTGAAGGAAACCACTTTTCGCACTTGTGTTAGTGTTGAAAACCCACTTTTCGCACTTGTGTTAGTGTTGAAAATCCACTTTTCGCACTTGTGTTGGTGCAGGACACCACTTTTGCACTTGTATTAGTGTGGAAAAAACACTTTTTGCACTTGTGTTAGTGTTGAAAAACCACTTTTCGCACTTGTGTTGGTGCAGGAAACCACTTTTGCACTTGTATTAGTGTGGAAAAACCACTTTTCGCATGTGTGTTAGTGTTGAAAAACCACTTTTCACACTGGTGTTGGTGAAGGAAACCACTTTTCGCACTTGTGTTAGTGTTGAAAACCCACTTTTCGCACATGTGTTAGTGAAGGAAACCACTTTTCACACTTGTGTTGGTGCAGGAAACCACTTTTGCACTTGTATTAGTGTGGAAAAACCACTTTTCGCACTTGTGTTAGTGTTGAAAACACACTTTTCGCACATGTGTTAGTGAAGGAAACCACTTTTCGCACTTGTGTTAGTGTTGAAAACCCACTTTTCGCACATGTGTTAGTGAAGGAAACCACTTTTTGCACTTGTGTTAGTGTTGAAAACCCACTTTTCGCACATGTGTTAGTGAAGGAAACCACTTTTCGCACAGTGTTGTAAAACCACTTTTCGCACTTGTGTTGGTGCAGGAAACCACTTTTGCACTTGTATAAGTGTGGAAAAACCACTTTTCGCACTTGTGTTAGTGTTGAAAAACCACTTTTCGCACTGGTGTTGGTGAAGGAAATCACTTTTCGCACTTGTGTTAGTTTTGAAAAACCACTTTTCGCACTTGTGTTAGTGAAGGAAACCACTTTTCGCACTTGTGTTAGTGTTGAAAACCCACTTTTCGCACTTGTGTTAGTGTTGAAAATCCATTTTTCCGACTTGTGTTGGTGCAGGAAACCACTTTTACGCTTGTATTAGTGTGGAAAAAACACTTTTTGCACTTGTGATAGTGATGAAAAACCACATTTCGCACTTGTGTTAGTGTTGAAAAACCACTTTTCGCACTTGTTTTGGTGCAGGAAACCACTTTTGCACTTGTATTAGTGTGGAAAAAACACTTTTTGCACTTGTGTTAGTGTTGAAAAACCACTTTTCGCACTTGTTTTGGTGCAGGAAACCACTTTTCGCACTTGCTTTAGTGTTGAAAAACCACTTTTCGCACTTGTGTTGGTGCAGGAAACCACTTTTGCACTTGTATTAGTGTGGACAAAACACGTTTTGCACTTGTGATAGTGTTGAAAAACCACTTTTTGCACTTGTGTGTGTTGAAAAACCACATTTCGCACTTGTGTTGGTGCAGGAAACTACTTTTGCACTTGTATTAGTGTGGGAAAACTACTTTTCGCACTTGTGTTAGTGTTGAAAAACCACTTTTTGCACTTGTGTTAGTGTTGAAAAACCACTTTTCGCACTTGTGTTGGTGCAGGAAACCACTTTTGCACTTGTATTAGTGTGGAAAAACCACTTTTCGCACTTGTGTTAGTGTTGAAAAACCACTTTTCGCACTGGTGTTGGTGAAGGAAACCACTTTTCGCACTTGTGTTAATGTGGAAAACCCACTTTTCGCACATGTGTTAGTGAAGGAAACCACTTTTCACACCTGTGTTGGTGCAGGAAACCACTTTTGCACCTGTATTAGTGTGGAAAAAACACTTTGTGCACTTGTGATAGTGTTGAAAAACCACTTTTCGCACTTGTGTTAGTGTTGAAAAACCACTTTTCGCACTTGTGTTGGTGCAGGAAACCACTTTTGCACTTGCATTAGTGTGGAAAAACCACTTTTAGCACTTGTGTTAGTGTTGAAAAACCACTTTTCGCACTTGTGTTAGTGTTGAAAACCCACTTTTCGCACATGTGTTAGTGAAGGAAACCACTTTTCGCACTTGTGTTAGTGTGGACAACACACTTTTTGCACTATTGATAGTGTTGAAAAACCACTTTTTGCACTTGTGTTAGTGTTGAAAAACCACATTTAGCACTTGTGTTGGTCCAGGAAACCACTTTTGCACTTGTATTAGTGTGGAAAAACCACTTTTCGCACTTGTGTTAGTGTTGAAAAACCCACTTTTCGCACATGTGTTAGTGAAGGAAACCACTTTTCGCACTTATGTTGGTGCAGGAAACCACCTTTGCACTTGTATTAGTGTGGAAAAAACACTTTTTGCACTTGTGATAGTGTTGAAAAACCACTTTTCGAACTTGTGTTAGTGTTGAAAAACCACTTTTCGCACTTGTGTTGGTGCAGGAAACCACTTTTGCACTTCTATTAGTGTGGAAAAAACACTTTTTGCACTTGTGATAGTGTTGAAAACCACTTTTTGCACTTGTGTTACTGTTGAAAAACCACTTTTCGCACTTGTGTTGGTGCAGGAAACCACTTTTGCACTTGTATTAGTGTGGAAAAACCACTTTTCGCACTTGTGTTAGTGAAGGAAACCACTTTTCGCACTTGTGTTAGTGTTGAAAACCCACTTTTCGCAGTTGTGTTAGTGTTGAAAATCCACTTTTCGCACTTGTGTTGGTGCAGGAAACCACTTTTGCACTTGTATTAGTGTGGAAAAAACACTTTTTGCACTTGTGTTAGTGTTGAAAAACCACTTTTCGCACTTGTGTTGGTGTTGAAAAACCACTTTTCGCACTTGTGTTGGTGCAGGAAACCACTTTTGCACTTGTATTAGTGTGGAAAAACCACTTTTCGCACTTGTGTTAGTGAAGGAAACCACTTTTCGCACTTGTGTTAGTGTTGAAAACCCACTTTTCGCACTTGTGTTAGTGTAGAAAATCCACTTTTTGCACTTGTGTTGGTGCAGGAAACCACTTTTGCACTTGTATTAGTGTGGATAAAACACTTTTTGCACTTGTGTTAGTGTTGAAAAACCACTTTTCGCACTTGTGTTGGTGCAGGAAACCACTTTTGCACTTGTATTAGTGTGGAAAAACCACTTTTCGCATGTGTGTTAGTGTTGAAAATCCACTTTTCGCACTTGTGTTCGTGTTGAAAATCCACTTTTCCCACTTGTGTTGGTGTAGGAAACCACTTTTCGCACTTGTGTTAGTGTTGAAAAACTAGTTTTCGCACTTGTGTTGGTGTTGAAAAACCACTTTTCGCATTTGTGTTCGTGTTGAAAACCCACTTTTCGCACATGTGTTAGTGAAGGAAACCACTTTTCGCACTTGTGGTAGTGTTGAAAAACCACTTTTCGCACTCGTGTTAGTGTTGAAAAACCACTTTTCGCACTTGTGTTGGTGCAGGAAACCACTTTTGCACTTGAATTAGTGTGGAAAAACCACTTTTCGCACTTGTGATAGTGTTGAAAACCCACTTTTCGCACATGTGTTAGTGAAGGAAACCACTTTTGCACTTGTATTAGTGTGGAAAAAACACTTTTTGCACTTGTGATAGTGTTGAAAAACCACTTTTCGCACTTGTGTTAGTGTTGAAAAACCACTTTTCGCACTTGTGTTGGTGCAGGAAACCACTTTTGCACTTGTATTAGTGTGGAAAAACCACTTTCGCACTTGTGTTAGTGTTGAAAAACCACTTTTCGCACTTGTGTTAGTGTTGAAAAACCACTTTTCGCACTGGTGTTGGTGAAGGAAACCACTTTTCGCACTTGTGTTATTGTTGAAAACCCACTTTTCGGACATGTGTTAGTGAAGGAAACCACTTTTCGCACTTGTGTTGGTGCAGGAAACCACTTTTGCACTTGTATTAGTGTGGAAAAAACACTTTTTGCACTTGTGATAGTGTTGAAAAACCACTTTTCGCACTTGTGTTAGTGTTGAAAAACCACTTTTCGCACTTGTGTTAGTGTTGAAAAACCACTTTTCGCACTGGTGTTGGTGAAGGAAACCACTTTTCGCACTTGTGTTAGTGTTGAAAACCCACTTTTCGCACGTGTTAGTGAAGGAAACCACTTTTCGCACTTGTGTTGGTGCAGGAAACCACTTTTGCACTTGTATTAGTGTGGAAAAACCACTTTTCGCACTTGTGTTAGTGTTGAAAAACAACTTTTCGCACTGGTGTTGGTGAAGGAAACCACTTTTCGCACTTGTGTTAGAGTTGAAAACCCACTTTTCGCACATGTGTTAGTGAAGGAAACCACTTTTCGCACTTGTATTAGTGTTGAAAAACCACTTTTCGCACTTGTGTTGGTGCAGGAAACCACTTTTGCACTTGTATTAGTGTGGGAAAACCACTTTTCGCACTTGTGTTAGTGTTGAAAAACCACTTTTCGCACTGGTGTTGGTGAAGGAAACCACTTTTCGCACTTGTGTTAGTGTTGAAAAACCACTTTTCGCACTTGTGTTAGTGTTGAAAACCCACTTTTCGCACAGGTGTTAGTGAAGGAAACCACTTTTTGCACTTGTGTTAGTGTTGAAAAACCACTTTTCGCACTTGTGTTAGTGTTGAAAAACCACTTTTCGCACTTGTGTTGGTGCAGGAAACCACTTTTGCACTTGTATTAGTGTGGCAAAACCACTTTTCGCACTTGTGTTAGTGTTGAAAAACCACTTTTCGCACTTGTGTTTGTGTTGAAAAACCACTTTTCGCACTTGTGTTAGTGTTGAAAAACCACTTTTCGCACTTGTGTTGGTGCAGGAAACCACTTTTGCACTTGTATTAGTGTGGAAAAAACACTTTTTGCACTTGTGTTAGTGTTGAAAAACCACTTTTCGCACTGGTGTTGGTGAAGGAAACCACTTTTCGCACTTGTGTTAGTTTTGAAAAACCACTTTTCGCACTTGTGTTAGTGAAGGAAACCACTTTTCGCACTTGTGTTAGTGTTGAAAACCCACTTTTCGCACTTGTGTTAGTGTTGAAAAACCACTTTTCGCACTTGTGTTGGTGCAGGAAACCACTTTTGCACTTGTATTAGTGTGGAAAAAACACTTTTTGCACTTGTGATAGTGTTGAAAAACCACTTTTCGCACTTGTGTTGGTGCAGGAAACCACTTTTGCACTTGTATTAGTGTGGACAAAACACTTTTTGCACTATTGATAGTGTTGAAAAACCACTTTTTGCACTTGTGTTAGTGTTGAAAAACCACATTTCGCACTTGTGTTGGTGCAGGAAACCACTTTTGCACTTGTATTAGTGTTGAAAAACCACTTTTCGAACTTGTGTTAGTGTTGAAAAACCACATTTCGCACTTGTGTTGGTGCAGGAAACCACTTTTGCACTTCTATTAGTGTGGAAAAAACACTTTTTGCACTTGTGATAGTGTTGAAAACCACTTTTCGCACTTGTGTTAGTGTTGAAAAACCACTTTTCTCACTTGTGTTGGTGAAGGAAACCACTTTTGCACTTGTATTAGTGTGGAAAAACCACTTTTCGCACTTGTGTTAGTGAAGGAAACCACTTTTCGCACTTGTGTTAGTGTTGAAAACCCACTTTTCGCAGTTGTGTTAGTGTTGAAAATCCACTTTTCGCACTTGTGTTGGTGCAGGAAACCACTTTTGCACTTGTATTAGTGTGGAAAAAACACTTTTTGCACTTGTGTTAGTGTTGAAAAACCACTTTTCGCACTTGTGTTGGTGTTGAAAAACCACTTTTCGCACTTGTGTTGGTGCAGGAAACCACTTTTGCACTTGTATTAGTGTGGAAAAACCACTTTTCGCACTTGTGTTAGTGAAGGAAACCACTTTTCGCACTTGTGTTAGTGTTGAAAACCCACTTTTCGCTCTTGTGTTAGTGTTGAAAACCCACTTTTCGCACAGGTGTTAGTGAAGGAAACCACTTTTTGCACTTGTGTTAGTGTTGAAAAACCACTTTTCGCACTTGTGTTAGTGTTGAAAAACCACTTTTCGCACTTGTGTTGGTGCAGGAAACCACTTTTGCACTTGTATTAGTGTGGCAAAACCACTTTTCGCACTTGTGTTAGTGTTGAAAAACCACTTTTCGCACTTGTGTTTGTGTTGAAAAACCACTTTTCGAACTTGTGTTAGTGTTGAAAAACCACTTTTCGCACTTGTGTTGGTGCAGGAAACCACTTTTGCACTTGTATTAGTGTGGAAAAAACACTTTTTGCACTTGTGTTAGTGTTGAAAAACCACTTTTCGCACTGGTGTTGGTGAAGGAAACCACTTTTCGCACTTGTGTTAGTTTTGAAAAACCACTTTTCGCACTTGTGTTAGTGAAGGAAACCACTTTTCGCACTTGTGTTAGTGTTGAAAACCCACTTTTCGCACTTGTGTTAGTGTTGAAAAACCACTTTTCGCACTTGTGTTGGTGCAGGAAACCACTTTTGCACTTGTATTAGTGTGGAAAAAACACTTTTTGCACTTGTGATAGTGTTGAAAAACCACTTTTCGCACTTGTGTTGGTGCAGGAAACCACTTTTGCACTTGTATTAGTGTGGACAAAACACTTTTTGCACTATTGATAGTGTTGAAAAACCACTTTTTGCACTTGTGTTAGTGTTGAAAAACCACATTTCGCACTTGTGTTGGTGCAGGAAACCACTTTTGCACTTGTATTAGTGTTGAAAAACCACTTTTCGAACTTGTGTTAGTGTTGAAAAACCACATTTCGCACTTGTGTTGGTGCAGGAAACCACTTTTGCACTTCTATTAGTGTGGAAAAAACACTTTTTGCACTTGTGATAGTGTTGAAAACCACTTTTCGCACTTGTGTTAGTGTTGAAAAACCACTTTTCTCACTTGTGTTGGTGCAGGAAACCACTTTTGCACTTGTATTAGTGTGGAAAAACCACTTTTCGCACTTGTGTTAGTGAAGGAAACCACTTTTCGCACTTGTGTTATTGTTGAAAACCCACTTTTCGCAGTTGTGTTAGTGTTGAAAATCCACTTTTCGCACTTGTGTTGGTGCAGGAAACCACTTTTGCACTTGTATTAGTGTGGAAAAAACACTTTTTGCACTTGTGTTAGTGTTGAAAAACCACTTTTCGCACTTGTGTTGGTGTTGAAAAACCACTTTTCGCACTTGTGTTGGTGCAGGAAACCACTTTTGCACTTGTATTAGTGTGGAAAAACCACTTTTCGCACTTGTGTTAGTGAAGGAAACCACTTTTCGCACTTGTGTTAGTGTTGAAAACCCACTTTTCGCTCTTGTGTTAGTGTTGAAAATCCACTTTTTGCACTTGTGTTGGTGCAGGAAACCACTTTTGCACTTCAATTAGTGTGGAAAAAACACTTTTTGCACTTGTGTTAGTGTTGAAAAACCACTTTTCGCACTTGTGTTGGTGCAGGAAACCACTTTTGCACTTGTATTAGTGTGGAAAAACCACTTTTCGCATGTGTGTTAGTGTTGAAAAACAACTTTTCACACTGGTGTTGGTGAAGGAAACCACTTTTCGCACTTGTGTTAGTGTTGAAAACCCACTTTTCGCACATGTGTTAGTGAAGGAAACCACTTTTCACACTTGTGTTGGTGCAGGAAACCACTTTTGCACTTGTATTAGTGTGGAAAAAACACTTTTTGCACTTGTGATAGTGTTGAAAAACCACTTTTCGCACTTGTGTTTGTGTTGAAAAACCACTTTTCGCACTTGTGTTGGTGCAGGAAACCACTTTTGCACTTGCATTAGTGTGGAAAAACCACTTTTCGCACTTGTGTTAGTGTTGAAAAACCACTTTTCGCACTGGTGTTGGTGAAGGAAACCACTTTTCGCACTTGTGTTAGTGTTGAAAACCCACTTTTCGCACTTGTGTTAGTGAAGGAAACCACTTTTCGCACTTGTGTTAGTGTTGAAAACCCACTTTTCGCACTTGTGTTAGTGTTGAAAATCCACTTTTCGCACTTGTGTTGGTGCAGGACACCACTTTTGCACTTGTATTAGTGTGGAAAAAACACTTTTTGCACTTGTGTTAGTGTTGAAAAACCACTTTTCGCACTTGTGTTGGTGCAGGAAACCACTTTTGCACTTGTATTAGTGTGGAAAAACCACTTTTCGCATGTGTGTTAGTGTTGAAAAACCACTTTTCACACTGGTGTTGGTGAAGGAAACCACTTTTCGCACTTGTGTTAGTGTTGAAAACCCACTTTTCGCACATGTGTTAGTGAAGGAAACCACTTTTCACACTTGTGTTGGTGCAGGAAACCACTTTTGCACTTGTATTAGTGTGGAAAAACCACTTTTCGCACTTGTGTTAGTGTTGAAAACACACTTTTCGCACATGTGTTAGTGAAGGAAACCACTTTTCGCACTTGTGTTAGTGTTGAAAACCCACTTTTCGCACATGTGTTAGTGAAGGAAACCACTTTTTGCACTTGTGTTAGTGTTGAAAACCCACTTTTCGCACATGTGTTAGTGAAGGAAACCACTTTTCGCACAGTGTTGTAAAACCACTTTTCGCACTTGTGTTGGTGCAGGAAACCACTTTTGCACTTGTATAAGTGTGGAAAAACCACTTTTCGCACTTGTGTTAGTGTTGAAAAACCACTTTTCGCACTGGTGTTGGTGAAGGAAACCACTTTTCGCACTTGTGTTAGTTTTGAAAAACCACTTTTCGCACTTGTGTTAGTGAAGGAAACCACTTTTCGCACTTGTGTTAGTGTTGAAAACCCACTTTTCGCACTTGTGTTAGTGTTGAAAATCCATTTTTCCGACTTGTGTTGGTGCAGGAAACCACTTTTACGCTTGTATTAGTGTGGAAAAAACACTTTTTGCACTTGTGATAGTGATGAAAAACCACATTTCGCACTTGTGTTAGTGTTGAAAAACCACTTTTCGCACTTGTTTTGGTGCAGGAAACCACTTTTGCACTTGTATTAGTGTGGAAAAAACACTTTTTGCACTTGTGTTAGTGTTGAAAAACCACTTTTCGCACTTGTTTTGGTGCAGGAAACCACTTTTCGCACTTGCGTTAGTGTTGAAAAACCACTTTTCGCACTTGTGTTGGTGCAGGAAACCACTTTTGCACTTGTATTAGTGTGGACAAAACACGTTTTGCACTTGTGATAGTGTTGAAAAACCACTTTTTGCACTTGTGTGTGTTGAAAAACCACATTTTGCACTTGTATTAGTGTGGGAAAACTACTTTTCGCACTTGTGTTAGTGTTGAAAAACCACTTTTCGCACTTGTGTTAGTGTTGAAAAACCACTTTTCGCACTTGTGTTGGTGCAGGAAACCACTTTTGCACTTGTATTAGTGTGGAAAAACCACTTTTCGCACTTGTGTTAGTGTTGAAAAACCACTTTTCGCACTGGTGTTGGTGAAGGAAACCACTTTTCGCACTTGTGTTAATGTGGAAAACCCACTTTTCGCACATGTGTTAGTGAAGGAAACCACTTTTCACACCTGTGTTGGTGCAGGAAACCACTTTTTCACCTGTATTAGTGTGGAAAAAACACTTTGTGCACTTGTGATAGTGTTGAAAAACCACTTTTCGCACTTGTGTTAGTGTTGAAAAACCACTTTTCGCACTTGTGTTGGTGCAGGAAACCACTTTTGCACTTGCATTAGTGTGGAAAAACCACTTTTAGCACTTGTGTTAGTGTTGAAAAACCACTTTTCGCACTTGTGTTAGTGTTGAAAACCCACTTTTCGCACATGTGTTAGTGAAGGAAACCACTTTTCGCACTTGTGTTAGTGTTGAAAACCCACTTTTCGCACATGTGTTAGTGAAGGAAACCACTTTTCGCACAGTGTTGAAAAACCACTTTTCGTACTTGTGTTGGTGCAGGAAACCACTTTTGCACATGTATAAGTGGGGAAAAACCACTTTTCGCACTTGTGTAAGTGTTGAAAAACCACTTTTCGCACTGGTGTTGGTGAAGGAAACCACTTTTCACACTTGTGTTCGTTTTGAAAAACCACTTTTCGCACTTGTGTTAGTGAAGGAAACCACTTTTCGCACTTGTGTTAGTGTTGAAAACCCACTTTTCGCACTTGTGTTAGTGTTGAAAATCCACTTTTCCCACTTGTGTTGGTGTAGGAAACCACTTTTCGCACTTGTGTTAGTGTTGAAAAACTAGTTTTCGCACTTGTGTTGGTGTTGAAAAACCACTTTTCGCATTTGTGTTCGTGTTGAAAACCCACTTTTCGCACATGTGTTAGTGAAGGAAACCACTTTTCGCACTTGTGTTAGTGTTGAAAAAGCACTTTTCGCACTCGTGTTAGTGTTGAAAAACCACTTTTCGCACTTGTGTTGGTGCAGGAAACCACTTTTGCACTTGAATTAGTGTGGAAAAACCACTTTTCGCACTTGTGATAGTGTTGAAAACCCACTTTTCACACATGTGTTAGTGAAGGAAACCACTTTTCGCACTTGTGTTGGTGCAGGAAACCACTTTTGCACTTGTATTAGTGTGGAAAAAACACTTTTTGCACTTGTGATAGTGTTGAAAAACCACTTTTCGCACTTGTGTTAGTGTTGAAAAACCACTTTTCGCACTTGTTTTGGTGCAGGAAACCACTTTTGCACTTGTATTAGTGTGGAAAAAACACTTTTTGCACTTGTGATAGTGTTGAAAAACCACTTTTCGCACTTGCGTTAGTGTTGAAAAACCATTTTCGCACTTGTGTTGGTGCAGGAAACCACTTTTGCACTTGTATTAGTGTGGACAAAACACTTTTTGCACTTGTGATAGTGTTGAAAAACCACTTTTTGCACTTGTGTTAGTGTTGAAAAACCACATTTCGCACTTGTGTTGGTGCAGGAAACCACTTTTGCACTTGTATTAGTGTGGAAAAACCACTTTTCGCACTTGTGTTAGTGTTGAAAAACCACTTTTCGCACTTGTGTTAGTGTTGAAAAACCACTTTTCGCACTTGTGTTGGTGCAGGAAACCACTTTTGCACTTGTATTAGTGTGGAAAAACCACTTTTCGCACTTGTGTTAGTGTTGAAAAACCACTTTTCGCACTGGTGTTGGTGAAGGAAACCACTTTTCGCACTTGTGTTAATGTGGAAAACCCACTTTTCGCACATGTGTTAGTGAAGGAAACCACTTTTCACACTTGTGTTGGTGCAGGAAACCACTTTTGCACTTTTATTAGTTTTGAAAAACCACTTTTCGCACTTGTGTTAGTGTTGAAAAACCACTTTTCGCACTGGTGTTGGTGAAGGAAACCACTTTTCGCACTTGTGTTAATGTGGAAAAAACACTTTTTGCACTTGTGTTAGTGTTGAAAAACCACTTTTCGCACTGGTGTTGGTGAAGGAAACCACTTTTCGCACTTGTGTTAGTTTTGAAAAACCACTTTTCGCACTTGTGTTAGTGAAGGAAACCACTTTTCGCACTTGTGTTAGTGTTGAAAACCCACTTTTCGCACTTGTGTTAGTGTTGAAAAACCACTTTTCGCACTTGTGTTGGTGCAGGAAACCACTTTTGCACTTTAGTCTAGTAGGAAGACTAGGTCCCCCTGCACCCCCCGGAGATATACTTCTAATCAGTGTTTATAGATTGGAAAAAATGTGTAGAAAATGACTAGCTATGGCCCCAAGCTGAAAAAATGTCCCACATACCATTTTTATGCAAATTACTGCTGCAAATTTTATGCAAAATTATGCAAATTTTATGCAAATTTTTGATGAGGAGTAGAGTTGAGGGGTCTTTGAGGGCTTCATCGAGGTGCTCTCGGTTGCAAGACTGGGTCATTCTGAGAAGCACAGCAGGGTCAGAGATCATGATGTTCTCCTCCTCAGTGAATCTCTCCATCAACAGCCTCTCCATTGCCTCACACACTGTTTTGAGGCAAAAGAGGGACTTTGCGTAGGCCTTTCCACTGAGAACACCTTTGAGAGATCCACTTGTTACTAGTTGTGCCTCAAAGAGAATCTCTGCATATCCAGAACCACGCATCTTGTGTCCAGTGAGCATCCCGATGTAGTTCATGGATGTGTGGAAGGGTCCAATCGTTACTACATGACTAGCAAATTCATTTGGCCAGCGCCAGATGATGGGAAGGGCTTTCATGCAGACACCCAGATCAAATGTATTCAGGACCCATCTCTGACCCACCTCAGCAGTTGCTGCCTCGGAACGCTTCAGTAGCTCACGAACAACTGCGTTGTCTGTGATCGGTCTGTGCCTGGTGCCTGCATGGCATGGCAATGGCCTGCAGCCTGTGCCTGGGCTAGGGGGTTTCACCTCTGCAACTGGTTCTCCCCCACCCAGCAAATCAACAGTCGACTACTGCACGCCTATCCACCAACCGATCACAGACAACGCAGTTGTTCGTGAGCTACTGAAGCGTTCCGAGGCAGCAACTGCTGAGGTGGGTCAGAGATGGGTCCTGAATACATTTGATCTGGGTGTCTGCATGAAAGCCCTTCCCATCATCTGGCGCTGGCCAAATGAATTTGCTAGTCATGTAGTAACGATTGGACCCTTCCACACATCCATGAACTACATCGGGATGCTCACTGGACACAAGATGCGTGGTTCTGGATATGCAGAGATTCTCTTTGAGGCACAACTAGTAACAAGTGGATCTCTCAAAGGTGTTCTCAGTGGAAAGGCCTACGCAAAGTCCCTCTTTTGCCTCAAAACAGTGTGTGAGGCAATGGAGAGGCTGTTGATGGGGAGATTCACTGAGGAGGAGAACATCATGATCTCTGACCCTGCTGTGCTTCTCAGAATGACCCAGTCTTGCAACCGAGAGCACCTCGATGAAGCCCTCAAAGACCCCTCAACTCTACTCCTCATCAAAAATTTGCATAAAATTTGCATAATTTTGCATAAAATTTGCAGCAGTAATTTGCATAAAAATGGTATGTGGGACATTTTTTCAGCTTGGGGCCATAGCTAGTCATTTTCTACACATTTTTTCCAATCTAGAAACACTGATTAGAAGTATATCTCCGGGGGGTGCAGGGGGACCTAGTCTTCCTACTAGACTACTTGTATTAGTGTGGAAAAAACACTTTTTGCACTTGTGATAGTGTTGAAAAACCACTTTTCGCACTTGTGTTGGTGCAGGAAACCACTTTTGCACTTGTATTAGTGTGGACAAAACACTTTTTGCACTATTGATAGTGTTGAAAAACCACTTTTTGCACTTGTGTTAGTGTTGAAAAACCACATTTCGCACTTGTGTTGGTGCAGGAAACCACTTTTGCACTTGTATTAGTGTTGAAAAACCACTTTTCGAACTTGTGTTAGTGTTGAAAAACCACATTTCGCACTTGTGTTGGTGCAGGAAACCACTTTTGCACTTCTATTAGTGTGGAAAAAACACTTTTTGCACTTGTGATAGTGTTGAAAACCACTTTTCGCACTTGTGTTAGTGTTGAAAAACCACTTTTCTCACTTGTGTTGGTGCAGGAAACCACTTTTGCACTTGTATTAGTGTGGAAAAACCACTTTTCGCACTTGTGTTAGTGAAGGAAACCACTTTTCGCACTTGTGTTATTGTTGAAAACCCACTTTTCGCAGTTGTGTTAGTGTTGAAAATCCACTTTTCGCACTTGTGTTGGTGCAGGAAACCACTTTTGCACTTGTATTAGTGTGGAAAAAACACTTTTTGCACTTGTGTTAGTGTTGAAAAACCACTTTTCGCACTTGTGTTGGTGTTGAAAAACCACTTTTCGCACTTGTGTTGGTGCAGGAAACCACTTTTGCACTTGTATTAGTGTGGAAAAACCACTTTTCGCACTTGTGTTAGTGAAGGAAACCACTTTTCGCACTTGTGTTAGTGTTGAAAACCCACTTTTCGCTCTTGTGTTAGTGTTGAAAATCCACTTTTTGCACTTGTGTTGGTGCAGGAAACCACTTTTGCACTTCAATTAGTGTGGAAAAAACACTTTTTGCACTTGTGTTAGTGTTGAAAAAACACTTTTCGCACTTGTGTTGGTGCAGGAAACCACTTTTGCACTTGTATTAGTGTGGAAAAACCACTTTTCGCATGTGTGTTAGTGTTGAAAAACAACTTTTCACACTGGTGTTGGTGAAGGAAACCACTTTTCGCACTTGTGTTAGTGTTGAAAACCCACTTTTCGCACATGTGTTAGTGAAGGAAACCACTTTTCACACTTGTGTTGGTGCAGGAAACCACTTTTGCACTTGTATTAGTGTGGAAAAAACACTTTTTGCACTTGTGATAGTGATGAAAAACCACATTTCGCACTTGTGTTAGTGTTGAAAAACCACTTTTCGCACTTGTTTTGGTGCAGGAAACCACTTTTGCACTTGTATTAGTGTGGAAAAAACACTTTTTGCACTTGTGTTAGTGTTGAAAAACCACTTTTCGCACTTGTTTTGGTGCAGGAAACCACTTTTCGCACTTGCGTTAGTGTTGAAAAACCACTTTTCGCACTTGTGTTGGTGCAGGAAACCACTTTTGCACTTGTATTAGTGTGGACAAAACACGTTTTGCACTTGTGATAGTGTTGAAAAACCACTTTTTGCACTTGTGTGTGTTGAAAAACCACATTTTGCACTTGTATTAGTGTGGGAAAACTACTTTTCGCACTTGTGTTAGTGTTGAAAAACCACTTTTCGCACTTGTGTTAGTGTTGAAAAACCACTTTTCGCACTTGTGTTGGTGCAGGAAACCACTTTTGCACTTGTATTAGTGTGGAAAAACCACTTTTCGCACTTGTGTTAGTGTTGAAAAACCACTTTTCGCACTGGTGTTGGTGAAGGAAACCACTTTTCGCACTTGTGTTAATGTGGAAAACCCACTTTTCGCACATGTGTTAGTGAAGGAAACCACTTTTCACACCTGTGTTGGTGCAGGAAACCACTTTTTCACCTGTATTAGTGTGGAAAAAACACTTTGTGCACTTGTGATAGTGTTGAAAAACCACTTTTCGCACTTGTGTTAGTGTTGAAAAACCACTTTTCGCACTTGTGTTGGTGCAGGAAACCACTTTTGCACTTGCATTAGTGTGGAAAAACCACTTTTAGCACTTGTGTTAGTGTTGAAAAACCACTTTTCGCACTTGTGTTAGTGTTGAAAACCCACTTTTCGCACATGTGTTAGTGAAGGAAACCACTTTTCGCACTTGTGTTAGTGTTGAAAACCCACTTTTCGCACATGTGTTAGTGAAGGAAACCACTTTTCGCACAGTGTTGAAAAACCACTTTTCGTACTTGTGTTGGTGCAGGAAACCACTTTTGCACATGTATAAGTGGGGAAAAACCACTTTTCGCACTTGTGTAAGTGTTGAAAAACCACTTTTCGCACTGGTGTTGGTGAAGGAAACCACTTTTCACACTTGTGTTCGTTTTGAAAAACCACTTTTCGCACTTGTGTTAGTGAAGGAAACCACTTTTCGCACTTGTGTTAGTGTTGAAAACCCACTTTTCGCACTTGTGTTAGTGTTGAAAATCCACTTTTCCCACTTGTGTTGGTGTAGGAAACCACTTTTCGCACTTGTGTTAGTGTTGAAAAACTAGTTTTCGCACTTGTGTTGGTGTTGAAAAACCACTTTTCGCATTTGTGTTCGTGTTGAAAACCCACTTTTCGCACATGTGTTAGTGAAGGAAACCACTTTTCGCACTTGTGTTAGTGTTGAAAAAGCACTTTTCGCACTCGTGTTAGTGTTGAAAAACCACTTTTCGCACTTGTGTTGGTGCAGGAAACCACTTTTGCACTTGAATTAGTGTGGAAAAACCACTTTTCGCACTTGTGATAGTGTTGAAAACCCACTTTTCACACATGTGTTAGTGAAGGAAACCACTTTTCGCACTTGTGTTGGTGCAGGAAACCACTTTTGCACTTGTATTAGTGTGGAAAAAACACTTTTTGCACTTGTGATAGTGTTGAAAAACCACTTTTCGCACTTGTGTTAGTGTTGAAAAACCACTTTTCGCACTTGTTTTGGTGCAGGAAACCACTTTTGCACTTGTATTAGTGTGGAAAAAACACTTTTTGCACTTGTGATAGTGTTGAAAAACCACTTTTCGCACTTGCGTTAGTGTTGAAAAACCATTTTCGCACTTGTGTTGGTGCAGGAAACCACTTTTGCACTTGTATTAGTGTGGACAAAACACTTTTTGCACTTGTGATAGTGTTGAAAAACCACTTTTTGCACTTGTGTTAGTGTTGAAAAACCACATTTCGCACTTGTGTTGGTGCAGGAAACCACTTTTGCACTTGTATTAGTGTGGAAAAACCACTTTTCGCACTTGTGTTAGTGTTGAAAAACCACTTTTCGCACTTGTGTTAGTGTTGAAAAACCACTTTTCGCACATGTGTTGGTGCAGGAAACCACTTTTGCACTTGTATTAGTGTTGAAAAACCACTTTTCGAACTTGTGTTAGTGTTGAAAAACCACATTTCGCACTTGTGTTGGTGCAGGAAACCACTTTTCGCACTTGTGTTAGTGTTGAAAACCCACTTTTCGCTCTTGTGTTAGTGTTGAAAATCCACTTTTTGCACTTGTGTTGGTGCAGGAAACCACTTTTGCACTTCAATTAGTGTGGAAAAAACACTTTTTGCACTTGTGTTAGTGTTGAAAAAACACTTTTCGCACTTGTGTTGGTGCAGGAAACCACTTTTGCACTTGTATTAGTGTGGAAAAACCACTTTTCGCATGTGTGTTAGTGTTGAAAAACAACTTTTCACACTGGTGTTGGTGAAGGAAACCACTTTTCGCACTTGTGTTAGTGTTGAAAACCCACTTTTCGCACATGTGTTAGTTAAGGAAACCACTTTTCACACTTGTGTTGGTGCAGGAAACCACTTTTGCACTTGTATTAGTGTGGAAAAAACACTTTTTGCACTTGTGATAGTTTTGAAAAACCACTTTTCGCACTTGTGTTTGTGTTGAAAAACCACTTTTCGCACTTGTGTTGGTGCAGGAAACCACTTTTGCACTTGCATTAGTGTGGAAAAACCACTTTTCGCACTTGTGTTAGTGTTGAAAAACCACTTTTCGCACTGGTGTTGGTGAAGGAAACCACTTTTCGCACTTGTGTTAGTGTTGAAAACCCACTTTTCGCACTTGTGTTAGTGAAGGAAACCACTTTTCGCACTTGTGTTAGTGTTGAAAACCCACTTTTCGCACTTGTGTTAGTGTTGAAAATCCACTTTTCGCACTTGTGTTGGTGCAGGACACCACTTTTGCACTTGTATTAGTGTGGAAAAAACACTTTTTGCACTTGTGTTAGTGTTGAAAAATCACTTTTCGCACTTGTGTTGGTGCAGTAAACCACTTTTGCACTTGTATTAGTGTGGAAAAACCACTTTTCGCATGTGTGTTAGTGTTGAAAAACCACTTTTCACACTTGTGTTGGTGAAGGAAACCACTTTTCGCACTTGTGTTAGTGTTGAAAACCCACTTTTCGCACATGTGTTAGTGAAGGAAACCACTTTTCACACTTGTGTTGGTGCAGGAAACCACTTTTGCACTTGTATTAGTGTGGAAAAACCACTTTTCGCACTTGTGTTAGTGTTGAAAACACACTTTTCGCACATGTGTTAGTGAAGGAAACCACTTTTCGCACTTGTGTTAGTGTTGAAAACCCACTTTTCGCACATGTGTTAGTGAAGGAAACCACTTTTTGCACTTGTGTTAGTGTTGAAAACCCACTTTTCGCACATGTGTTAGTGAAGGAAACCACTTTTCGCACAGTGTTGTAAAACCACTTTTCGCACTTGTGTTGGTGCAGGAAACCACTTTTGCACTTGTATAAGTGTGGAAAAACCACTTTTCGCACTTGTGTTAGTGTTGAAAAACCACTTTTCGCACTGGTGTTGGTGAAGGAAACCACTTTTCACACTTGTGTTCGTTTTGAAAAACCACTTTTCGCACTTGTGTTAGTGAAGGAAACCACTTTTCGCACTTGTGTTAGTGTTGAAACCCCATTTTTCGCACTTGTGTTAGTGTTGAAAATCCATTTTTCCGACTTGTGTTGGTGCAGGAAACCACTTTTACGCTTGTATTAGTGTGGAAAAAACACTTTTTGCACTTGTGATAGTGATGAAAAACCACATTTCGCACTTGTGTTAGTGTTGAAAAACCACTTTTCGCACTTGTTTTGGTGCAGGAAACCACTTTTGCACTTGTATTAGTGTGGAAAAAACACTTTTTGCACTTGTGTTAGTGTTGAAAAACCACTTTTCGCACTTGTTTTGGTGCAGGAAACCACTTTTCGCACTTGCGTTAGTGTTGAAAAACCACTTTTCGCACTTGTGTTGGTGCAGGAAACCACTTTTGCACTTGTATTAGTGTGGACAAAACACGTTTTGCACTTGTGATAGTGTTGAAAAACCACTTTTTGCACTTGTGTGTGTTGAAAAACCACATTTCGCACTTGTGTTGGTGCAGGAAACTACTTTTGCACTTGTATTAGTGTGGGAAAACTACTTTTCGCACTTGTGTTAGTGTTGAAAAACCACTTTTTGCACTTGTGTTAGTGTTGAAAAACCACTTTTCGCACTTGTGTTGGTGCAGGAAACCACTTTTGCACTTGTATTAGTGTGGAAAAACCACTTTTCGCACTTGTGTTAGTGTTGAAAAACCACTTTTCGCACTGGTGTTGGTGAAGGAAACCACTTTTCGCACTTGTGTTAATGTGGAAAACCCACTTTTCGCACATGTGTTAGTGAAGGAAACCACTTTTCACACCTGTGTTGGTGCAGGAAACCACTTTTGCACCTGTATTAGTGTGGAAAAAACACTTTGTGCACTTGTGATAGTGTTGAAAAACCACTTTTCGCACTTGTGTTAGTGTTGAAAAACCACTTTTCGCACTTGTGTTGGTGCAGGAAACCACTTTTGCACTTGCATTAGTGTGGAAAAACCACTTTTAGCACTTGTGTTAGTGTTGAAAAACCACTTTTCGCACTTGTGTTAGTGTTGAAAACCCACTTTTCGCACATGTGTTAGTGAAGGAAACCACTTTTCGCACTTGTGTTAGTGTGGACAACACACTTTTTGCACTATTGATAGTGTTGAAAAACCACTTTTTGCACTTGTGTTAGTGTTGAAAAACCACATTTAGCACTTGTGTTGGTCCAGGAAACCACTTTTGCACTTGTATTAGTGTGGAAAAACCACTTTTCGCACTTGTGTTAGTGTTGAAAAACCCACTTTTCGCACATGTGTTAGTGAAGGAAACCACTTTTCGCACTTATGTTGGTGCAGGAAACCACCTTTGCACTTGTATTAGTGTGGAAAAAACACTTTTTGCACTTGTGATAGTGTTGAAAAACCACTTTTCGAACTTGTGTTAGTGTTGAAAAACCACTTTTCGCACTTGTGTTGGTGCAGGAAACCACTTTTGCACTTCTATTAGTGTGGAAAAAACACTTTTTGCACTTGTGATAGTGTTGAAAACCACTTTTTGCACTTGTGTTACTGTTGAAAAACCACTTTTCGCACTTATGTTGGTGCAGGAAACCACTTTTGCACTTGTATTAGTGTGGAAAAACCACTTTTCGCACTTGTGTTAGTGAAGGAAACCACTTTTCGCACTTGTGTTAGTGTTGAAAACCCACTTTTCGCAGTTGTGTTAGTGTTGAAAATCCACTTTTCGCACTTGTGTTGGTGCAGGAAACCACTTTTGCACTTGTATTAGTGTGGAAAAAACACTTTTTGCACTTGTGTTAGTGTTGAAAAACGACTTTTCGCACTTGTGTTGGTGTTGAAAAACCACTTTTCGCACTTGTGTTGGTGCAGGAAACCACTTTTGCACTTGTATTAGTGTGGAAAAACCACTTTTCGCACTTGTGTTAGTGAAGGAAACCACTTTTCGCACTTGTGTTAGTGTTGAAAACCCACTTTTCGCACTTGTGTTAGTGTAGAAAATCCACTTTTTGCACTTGTGTTGGTGCAGGAAACCACTTTTGCACTTGTATTAGTGTGGATAAAACACTTTTTGCACTTGTGTTAGTGTTGAAAAACCACTTTTCGCACTTGTGTTGGTGCAGGAAACCACTTTTGCACTTGTATTAGTGTGGAAAAACCACTTTTCGCATGTGTGTTAGTGTTGAAAATCCACTTTTCGCACTTGTGTTCGTGTTGAAAATCCACTTTTCCCACTTGTGTTGGTGTAGGAAACCACTTTTCGCACTTGTGTTAGTGTTGAAAAACTAGTTTTCGCACTTGTGTTGGTGTTGAAAAACCACTTTTCGCATTTGTGTTCGTGTTGAAAACCCACTTTTCGCACATGTGTTAGTGAAGGAAACCACTTTTCGCACTTGTGGTAGTGTTGAAAAACCACTTTTCGCACTCGTGTTAGTGTTGAAAAACCACTTTTCGCACTTGTGTTGGTGCAGGAAACCACTTTTGCACTTGAATTAGTGTGGAAAAACCACTTTTCGCACTTGTGATAGTGTTGAAAACCCACTTTTCGCACATGTGTTAGTGAAGGAAACCACTTTTGCACTTGTATTAGTGTGGAAAAAACACTTTTTGCACTTGTGATAGTGTTGAAAAACCACTTTTCGCACTTGTGTTAGTGTTGAAAAACCACTTTTCGCACTTGTGTTGGTGCAGGAAACCACTTTTGCACTTGTATTAGTGTGGAAAAACCACTTTCGCACTTGTGTTAGTGTTGAAAAACCACTTTTCGCACTTGTGTTAGTGTTGAAAAACCACTTTTCGCACTGGTGTTGGTGAAGGAAACCACTTTTCGCACTTGTGTTATTGTTGAAAACCCACTTTTCGGACATGTGTTAGTGAAGGAAACCACTTTTCGCACTTGTGTTGGTGCAGGAAACCACTTTTGCACTTGTATTAGTGTGGAAAAAACACTTTTTGCACTTGTGATAGTGTTGAAAAACCACTTTTCGCACTTGTGTTAGTGTTGAAAAACCACTTTTCGCACTTGTGTTAGTGTTGAAAAACCACTTTTCGCACTGGTGTTGGTGAAGGAAACCACTTTTCGCACTTGTGTTAGTGTTGAAAACCCACTTTTCGCACGTGTTAGTGAAGGAAACCACTTTTCGCACTTGTGTTGGTGCAGGAAACCACTTTTGCACTTGTATTAGTGTGGAAAAACCACTTTTCGCACTTGTGTTAGTGTTGAAAAACAACTTTTCGCACTGGTGTTGGTGAAGGAAACCACTTTTCGCACTTGTGTTAGAGTTGAAAACCCACTTTTCGCACATGTGTTAGTGAAGGAAACCACTTTTCGCACTTGTATTAGTGTTGAAAAACCACTTTTCGCACTTGTGTTGGTGCAGGAAACCACTTTTGCACTTGTATTAGTGTGGGAAAACCACTTTTCGCACTTGTGTTAGTGTTGAAAAACCACTTTTCGCACTGGTGTTGGTGAAGGAAACCACTTTTCGCACTTGTGTTAGTGTTGAAAAACCACTTTTCGCACTTGTGTTAGTGTTGAAAACCCACTTTTCGCACAGGTGTTAGTGAAGGAAACCACTTTTTGCACTTGTGTTAGTGTTGAAAAACCACTTTTCGCACTTGTGTTAGTGTTGAAAAACCACTTTTCGCACTTGTGTTGGTGCAGGAAACCACTTTTGCACTTGTATTAGTGTGGCAAAACCACTTTTCGCACTTGTGTTAGTGTTGAAAAACCACTTTTCGCACTTGTGTTTGTGTTGAAAAACCACTTTTCGCACTTGTGTTAGTGTTGAAAAACCACTTTTCGCACTTGTGTTGGTGCAGGAAACCACTTTTGAACTTGTATTAGTGTGGAAAAAACACTTTTTGCACTTGTGTTAGTGTTGAAAAACCACTTTTCGCACTGGTGTTGGTGAAGGAAACCACTTTTCGCACTTGTGTTAGTTTTGAAAAACCACTTTTCGCACTTGTGTTAGTGAAGGAAACCACTTTTCGCACTTGTGTTAGTGTTGAAAACCCACTTTTCGCACTTGTGTTAGTGTTGAAAAACCACTTTTCGCACTTGTGTTGGTGCAGGAAACCACTTTTGCACTTGTATTAGTGTGGAAAAAACACTTTTTGCACTTGTGATAGTGTTGAAAAACCACTTTTCGCACTTGTGTTGGTGCAGGAAACCACTTTTGCACTTGTATTAGTGTGGACAAAACACTTTTTGCACTATTGATAGTGTTGAAAAACCACTTTTTGCACTTGTGTTAGTGTTGAAAAACCACATTTCGCACTTGTGTTGGTGCAGGAAACCACTTTTGCACTTGTATTAGTGTTGAAAAACCACTTTTCGAACTTGTGTTAGTGTTGAAAAACCACATTTCGCACTTGTGTTGGTGCAGGAAACCACTTTTGCACTTCTATTAGTGTGGAAAAAACACTTTTTGCACTTGTGATAGTGTTGAAAACCACTTTTCGCACTTGTGTTAGTGTTGAAAAACCACTTTTCTCACTTGTGTTGGTGAAGGAAACCACTTTTGCACTTGTATTAGTGTGGAAAAACCACTTTTCGCACTTGTGTTAGTGAAGGAAACCACTTTTCGCACTTGTGTTAGTGTTGAAAACCCACTTTTCGCAGTTGTGTTAGTGTTGAAAATCCACTTTTCGCACTTGTGTTGGTGCAGGAAACCACTTTTGCACTTGTATTAGTGTGGAAAAAACACTTTTTGCACTTGTGTTAGTGTTGAAAAACCACTTTTCGCACTTGTGTTGGTGTTGAAAAACCACTTTTCGCACTTGTGTTGGTGCAGGAAACCACTTTTGCACTTGTATTAGTGTGGAAAAACCACTTTTCGCACTTGTGTTAGTGAAGGAAACCACTTTTCGCACTTGTGTTAGTGTTGAAAACCCACTTTTCGCTCTTGTGTTAGTGTTGAAAACCCACTTTTCGCACTTGTGTTGGTGCAGGAAACCACTTTTGCACTTGTATTAGTGTGGAAAAAACACTTTTTGCACTTGTGTTAGTGTTGAAAAACCACTTTTCGCACTTGTGTTGGTGTTGAAAAACCACTTTTCGCACTTGTGTTGGTGCAGGAAACCACTTTTGCACTTGTATTAGTGTGGAAAAACCACTTTTCGCACTAGTGTTAGTGAAGGAAACCACTTTTCGCACTTGTGTTAGTGTTGAAAACCCACTTTTCGCACTTGTGTTAGTGTAGAAAATCCACTTTTTGCACTTGTGTTGGTGCAGGAAACCACTTTTGCACTTGTATTAGTGTGGATAAAACACTTTTTGCACTTGTGTTAGTGTTGAAAAACCACTTTTCGCACTTGTGTTGGTGCAGGAAACCACTTTTGCACTTGTATTAGTGTGGAAAAACCACTTTTCGCATGTGTGTTAGTGTTGAAAATCCACTTTTCGCACTTGTGTTCGTGTTGAAAATCCACTTTTCCCACTTGTGTTGGTGTAGGAAACCACTTTTCGCACTTGTGTTAGTGTTGAAAAACTAGTTTTCGCACTTGTGTTGGTGTTGAAAAACCACTTTTCGCATTTGTGTTCGTGTTGAAAACCCACTTTTCGCACATGTGTTAGTGAAGGAAACCACTTTTCGCACTTGTGGTAGTGTTGAAAAACCACTTTTCGCACTCGTGTTAGTGTTGAAAAACCACTTTTCGCACTTGTGTTGGTGCAGGAAACCACTTTTGCACTTGAATTAGTGTGGAAAAACCACCTTTCGCACTTGTGATAGTGTTGAAAACCCACTTTTCGCACATGTGTTAGTGAAGGAAACCACTTTTGCACTTGTATTAGTGTGGAAAAAAACACTTTTTGCACTTGTGATAGTGTTGAAAAACCACTTTTCGCACTTGTGTTAGTGTTGAAAAACCACTTTTCGCACTTGTGTTGGTGCAGGAAACCACTTTTGCACTTGTATTAGTGTGGAAAAACCACTTTCGCACTTGTGTTAGTGTTGAAAAACCACTTTTCGCACTTGTGTTAGTGTTGAAAAACCACTTTTCGCACTGGTGTTGGTGAAGGAAACCACTTTCGCACTTGTGTTAGTGTTGAAAACCCACTTTTCGCAGTTGTGTTAGTGTTGAAAATCCACTTTTCGCACTTGTGTTGGTGCAGGAAACCACTTTTGCACTTGTATTAGTGTGGAAAAAACACTTTTTGCACTTGTGTTAGTGTTGAAAAACCACTTTTCGCACTTGTGTTGGTGTTGAAAAACCACTTTTCGCACTTGTGTTGGTGCAGGAAACCACTTTTGCACTTGTATTAGTGTGGAAAAACCACTTTTCGCACTTGTGTTAGTGAAGGAAACCACTTTTCGCACTTGTGTTAGTGTTGAAAACCCACTTTTCGCTCTTGTGTTAGTGTTGAAAACCCACTTTTCGCACTTGTGTTGGTGCAGGAAACCACTTTTGCACTTGTATTAGTGTGGAAAAAACACTTTTTGCACTTGTGTTAGTGTTGAAAAACCACTTTTCGCACTTGTGTTGGTGTTGAAAAACCACTTTTCGCACTTGTGTTGGTGCAGGAAACCACTTTTGCACTTGTATTAGTGTGGAAAAACCACTTTTCGCACTAGTGTTAGTGAAGGAAACCACTTTTCGCACTTGTGTTAGTGTTGAAAACCCACTTTTCGCACTTGTGTTAGTGTAGAAAATCCACTTTTTGCACTTGTGTTGGTGCAGGAAACCACTTTTGCACTTGTATTAGTGTGGATAAAACACTTTTTGCACTTGTGTTAGTGTTGAAAAACCACTTTTCGCACTTGTGTTGGTGCAGGAAACCACTTTTGCACTTGTATTAGTGTGGAAAAACCACTTTTCGCATGTGTGTTAGTGTTGAAAATCCACTTTTCGCACTTGTGTTCGTGTTGAAAATCCACTTTTCCCACTTGTGTTGGTGTAGGAAACCACTTTTCGCACTTGTGTTAGTGTTGAAAAACTAGTTTTCGCACTTGTGTTGGTGTTGAAAAACCACTTTTCGCATTTGTGTTCGTGTTGAAAACCCACTTTTCGCACATGTGTTAGTGAAGGAAACCACTTTTCGCACTTGTGGTAGTGTTGAAAAACCACTTTTCGCACTCGTGTTAGTGTTGAAAAACCACTTTTCGCACTTGTGTTGGTGCAGGAAACCACTTTTGCACTTGAATTAGTGTGGAAAAACCACCTTTCGCACTTGTGATAGTGTTGAAAACCCACTTTTCGCACATGTGTTAGTGAAGGAAACCACTTTTGCACTTGTATTAGTGTGGAAAAAACACTTTTTGCACTTGTGATAGTGTTGAAAAACCACTTTTCGCACTTGTGTTAGTGTTGAAAAACCACTTTTCGCACTTGTGTTGGTGCAGGAAACCACTTTTGCACTTGTATTAGTGTGGAAAAACCACTTTCGCACTTGTGTTAGTGTTGAAAAACCACTTTTCGCACTTGTGTTAGTGTTGAAAAACCACTTTTCGCACTGGTGTTGGTGAAGGAAACCACTTTTCGCACTTGTGTTAGTGTTGAAAACCCACTTTTCGGACATGTGTTAGTGAAGGAAACCACTTTTCGCACTTGTGTTGGTGCAGGAAACCACTTTTGCACTTGTATTAGTGTGGAAAAAACACTTTTTGCACTTGTGATAGTGTTGAAAAACCACTTTTCGCACTTGTGTTAGTGTTGAAAAACCACTTTTCGCACTTGTGTTAGTGTTGAAAAACCACTTTTCGCACTGGTGTTGGTGAAGGAAACCACTTTTCGCACTTGTGTTAGTGTTGAAAACCCACTTTTCGCACGTGTTAGTGAAGGAAACCACTTTTCGCACTTGTGTTGGTGCAGGAAACCACTTTTGCACTTGTATTAGTGTGGAAAAACCACTTTTCGCACTTGTGTTAGTGTTGAAAAACAACTTTTCGCACTGGTGTTGGTGAAGGAAACCACTTTTCGCACTTGTGTTAGAGTTGAAAACCCACTTTTCGCACATGTGTTAGTGAAGGAAACCACTTTTCGCACTTGTATTAGTGTTGAAAAACCACTTTTCGCACTTGTGTTGGTGCAGGAAACCACTTTTGCACTTGTATTAGTGTGGGAAAACCACTTTTCGCACTTGTGTTAGTGTTGAAAAACCACTTTTCGCACTGGTGTTGGTGAAGGAAACCACTTTTCGCACTTGTGTTAGTGTTGAAAAACCACTTTTCGCACTTGTGTTAGTGTTGAAAACCCACTTTTCGCACAGGTGTTAGTGAAGGAAACCACTTTTTGCACTTGTGTTAGTGTTGAAAAACCACTTTTCGCACTTGTGTTAGTGTTGAAAAACCACTTTTCGCACTTGTGTTGGTGCAGGAAACCACTTTTGCACTTGTATTAGTGTGGCAAAACCACTTTTCGCACTTGTGTTAGTGTTGAAAAACCACTTTTCGCACTTGTGTTTGTGTTGAAAAACCACTTTTCGCACTTGTGTTAGTGTTGAAAAACCACTTTTCGCACTTGTGTTGGTGCAGGAAACCACTTTTGCACTTGTATTAGTGTGGACAAAACACTTTTTGCACTTGTGTTAGTGTTGAAAAACCACTTTTCGCACTGGTGTTGGTGAAGGAAACCACTTTTCGCACTTGTGTTAGTTTTGAAAAACCACTTTTCGCACTTGTGTTAGTGAAGGAAACCACTTTTCGCACTTGTGTTAGTGTTGAAAACCCACTTTTCGCACTTGTGTTAGTGTTGAAAAACCACTTTTCGCACTTGTGTTGGTGCAGGAAACCACTTTTGCACTTGTATTAGTGTGGAAAAAACACTTTTTGCACTTGTGATAGTGTTGAAAAACCACTTTTCGCACTTGTGTTGGTGCAGGAAACCACTTTTGCACTTGTATTAGTGTGGACAAAACACTTTTTGCACTATTGATAGTGTTGAAAAACCACTTTTTGCACTTGTGTTAGTGTTGAAAAACCACATTTCGCACTTGTGTTGGTGCAGGAAACCACTTTTGCACTTGTATTAGTGTTGAAAAACCACTTTTCGAACTTGTGTTAGTGTTGAAAAACCACATTTCGCACTTGTGTTGGTGCAGGAAACCACTTTTGCACTTCTATTAGTGTGGAAAAAACACTTTTTGCACTTGTGATAGTGTTGAAAAACCACTTTTCGCACTTGTGTTGGTGTTGAAAAACCACTTTTCGCACTTGTGTTGGTGCAGGAAACCACTTTTGCACTTGTATTAGTGTGGAAAAACCACTTTTCGCACTTGTGTTAGTGAAGGAAACCACTTTTCGCACTTGTGTTAGTGTTGAAAACCCACTTTTCGCTCTTGTGTTAGTGTTGAAAACCCACTTTTCGCACAGGTGTTAGTGAAGGAAACCACTTTTTGCACTTGTGTTAGTGTTGAAAAACCACTTTTCGCACTTGTGTTAGTGTTGAAAAACCACTTTTCGCACTTGTGTTGGTGCAGGAAACCACTTTTGCACTTGTATTAGTGTGGCAAAACCACTTTTCGCACTTGTGTTAGTGTTGAAAAACCACTTTTCGCACTTGTGTTTGTGTTGAAAAACCACTTTTCGCACTTGTGTTAGTGTTGAAAAACCACTTTTCGCACTTGTGTTGGTGCAGGAAACCACTTTTGCACTTGTATTAGTGTGGAAAAAACACTTTTTGCACTTGTGTTAGTGTTGAAAAACCACTTTTCGCACTGGTGTTGGTGAAGGAAACCACTTTTCGCACTTGTGTTAGTTTTGAAAAACCACTTTTCGCACTTGTGTTAGTGAAGGAAACCACTTTTCGCACTTGTGTTAGTGTTGAAAACCCACTTTTCGCACTTGTGTTAGTGTTGAAAAACCACTTTTCGCACTTGTGTTGGTGCAGGAAACCACTTTTGCACTTGTATTAGTGTGGAAAAAACACTTTTTGCACTTGTGATAGTGTTGAAAAACCACTTTTCGCACTTGTGTTGGTGCAGGAAACCACTTTTGCACTTGTATTAGTGTGGACAAAACACTTTTTGCACTATTGATAGTGTTGAAAAACCACTTTTTGCACTTGTGTTAGTGTTGAAAAACCACATTTCGCACTTGTGTTGGTGCAGGAAACCACTTTTGCACTTGTATTAGTGTTGAAAAACCACTTTTCGAACTTGTGTTAGTGTTGAAAAACCACATTTCGCACTTGTGTTGGTGCAGGAAACCACTTTTGCACTTCTATTAGTGTGGAAAAAACACTTTTTGCACTTGTGATAGTGTTGAAAACCACTTTTCGCACTTGTGTTAGTGTTGAAAAACCACTTTTCTCACTTGTGTTGGTGCAGGAAACCACTTTTGCACTTGTATTAGTGTGGAAAAACCACTTTTCGCACTTGTGTTAGTGAAGGAAACCACTTTTCGCACTTGTGTTATTGTTGAAAACCCACTTTTCGCAGTTGTGTTAGTGTTGAAAATCCACTTTTCGCACTTGTGTTGGTGCAGGAAACCACTTTTGCACTTGTATTAGTGTGGAAAAAACACTTTTTGCACTTGTGTTAGTGTTGAAAAACCACTTTTCGCACTTGTGTTGGTGTTGAAAAACCACTTTTCGCACTTGTGTTGGTGCAGGAAACCACTTTTGCACTTGTATTAGTGTAGAAAAACCACTTTTCGCACTTGTGTTAGTCAAGGAAACCACTTTTCGCACTTGTGTTAGTGTTGAAAACCCACTTTTCGCTCTTGTGTTAGTGTTGAAAATCCACTTTTTGCACTTGTGTTGGTGCAGGAAACCACTTTTGCACTTCAATTAGTGTGGAAAAAACACTTTTTGCACTTGTGTTAGTGTTGAAAAAACACTTTTCGCACTTGTGTTGGTGCAGGAAACCACTTTTGCACTTGTATTAGTGTGGAAAAACCACTTTTCGCATGTGTGTTAGTGTTGAAAAACAACTTTTCACACTGGTGTTGGTGAAGGAAACCACTTTTCGCACTTGTGTTAGTGTTGAAAACCCACTTTTCGCACATGTGTTAGTGAAGGAAACCACTTTTCACACTTGTGTTGGTGCAGGAAACCACTTTTGCGCTTGTATTAGTGTGGAAAAAACACTTTTTGCACTTGTGATAGTTTTGAAAAACCACTTTTCGCACTTGTGTTTGTGTTGAAAAACCACTTTTCGCACTTGTGTTGGTGCAGGAAACCACTTTTGCACTTGCATTAGTGTGGAAAAACCACTTTTCGCACTTGTGTTAGTGTTGAAAAACCACTTTTCGCACTGGTGTTGGTGAAGGAAACCACTTTTCGCACTTGTGTTAGTGTTGAAAACCCACTTTTCGCAATTGTGTTAGTGAAGGAAACCACTTTTCGCACTTGTGTTAGTGTTGAAAACCCACTTTTCGCACTTGTGTTAGTGTTGAAAATCCACTTTTCGCACTTGTGTTGGTGCAGGACACCACTTTTGCACTTGTATTAGTGTGGAAAAAACACTTTTTGCACTTGTGTTAGTGTTGAAAAACCACTTTTCGCACTTGTGTTGGTGCAGGAAACCACTTTTGCACTTGTATTAGTGTGGAAAAACCACTTTTCGCATGTGTGTTAGTGTTGAAAAACCACTTTTCACACTGGTGTTGGTGAAGGAAACCACTTTTCGCACTTGTGTTAGTGTTGAAAACCCACTTTTCGCACATGTGTTAGTGAAGGAAACCACTTTTCACACTTGTGTTGGTGCAGGAAACCACTTTTGCACTTGTATTAGTGTGGAAAAACCACTTTTCGCACTTGTGTTAGTGTTGAAAACACACTTTTCGCACATGTGTTAGTGAAGGAAACCACTTTTCGCACTTGTGTTAGTGTTGAAAACCCACTTTTCGCACATGTGATAGTGAAGGAAACCACTTTTTGCACTTGTGTTAGTGTTGAAAACCCACTTTTCGCACATGTGTTAGTGAAGGAAACCACTTTTCGCACAGTGTTGTAAAACCACTTTTCGCACTTGTGTTGGTGCAGGAAACCACTTTTGCACTTGTATAAGTGTGGAAAAACCACTTTTCGCACTTGTGTTAGTGTTGAAAAACCACTTTTCGCACTGGTGTTGGTGAAGGAAACCACTTTTCGCACTTGTGTTAGTTTTGAAAAACCACTTTTCGCACTTGTGTTAGTGAAGGAAACCACTTTTCGCACTTGTGTTAGTGTTGAAAACCCACTTTTCGCACTTGTGTTAGTGTTGAAAATCCATTTTTCCGACTTGTGTTGGTGCAGGAAACCACTTTTACGCTTGTATTAGTGTGGAAAAAACACTTTTTGCACTTGTGATAGTGATGAAAAACCACATTTCGCACTTGTGTTAGTGTTGAAAAACCACTTTTCGCACTTGTTTTGGTGCAGGAAACCACTTTTGCACTTGTATTAGTGTGGAAAAAACACTTTTTGCACTTGTGTTAGTGTTGAAAAACCACTTTTCGCACTTGTTTTGGTGCAGGAAACCACTTTTCGCACTTGCTTTAGTGTTGAAAAACCACTTTTCGCACTTGTGTTGGTGCAGGAAACCACTTTTGCACTTGTATTAGTGTGGACAAAACACGTTTTGCACTTGTGATAGTGTTGAAAAACCACTTTTTGCACTTGTGTGTGTTGAAAAACCACATTTCGCACTTGTGTTGGTGCAGGAAACTACTTTTGCACTTGTATTAGTGTGGGAAAACTACTTTTCGCACTTGTGTTAGTGTTGAAAAACCACTTTTTGCACTTGTGTTAGTGTTGAAAAACCACTTTTCGCACTTGTGTTGGTGCAGGAAACCACTTTTGCACTTGTATTAGTGTGGAAAAACCACTTTTCGCACTTGTGTTAGTGTTGAAAAACCACTTTTCGCACTGGTGTTGGTGAAGGAAACCACTTTTCGCACTTGTGTTAATGTGGAAAACCCACTTTTCGCACATGTGTTAGTGAAGGAAACCACTTTTCACACCTGTGTTGGTGCAGGAAACCACTTTTGCACCTGTATTAGTGTGGAAAAAACACTTTGTGCACTTGTGATAGTGTTGAAAAACCACTTTTCGCACTTGTGTTAGTGTTGAAAAACCACTTTTCGCACTTGTGTTGGTGCAGGAAACCACTTTTGCACTTGCATTAGTGTGGAAAAACCACTTTTAGCACTTGTGTTAGTGTTGAAAAACCACTTTTCGCACTTGTGTTAGTGTTGAAAACCCACTTTTCGCACATGTGTTAGTGAAGGAAACCACTTTTCGCACTTGTGTTAGTGTGGACAACACACTTTTTGCACTATTGATAGTGTTGAAAAACCACTTTTTGCACTTGTGTTAGTGTTGAAAAACCACATTTAGCACTTGTGTTGGTCCAGGAAACCACTTTTGCACTTGTATTAGTGTGGAAAAACCACTTTTCGCACTTGTGTTAGTGTTGAAAAACCCACTTTTCGCACATGTGTTAGTGAAGGAAACCACTTTTCGCACTTATGTTGGTGCAGGAAACCACCTTTGCACTTGTATTAGTGTGGAAAAAACACTTTTTGCACTTGTGATAGTGTTGAAAAACCACTTTTCGAACTTGTGTTAGTGTTGAAAAACCACTTTTCGCACTTGTGTTGGTGCAGGAAACCACTTTTGCACTTCTATTAGTGTGGAAAAAACACTTTTTGCACTTGTGATAGTGTTGAAAACCACTTTTTGCACTTGTGTTACTGTTGAAAAACCACTTTTCGCACTTGTGTTGGTGCAGGAAACCACTTTTGCACTTGTATTAGTGTGGAAAAACCACTTTTCGCACTTGTGTTAGTGAAGGAAACCACTTTTCGCACTTGTGTTAGTGTTGAAAACCCACTTTTCGCAGTTGTGTTAGTGTTGAAAATCCACTTTTCGCACTTGTGTTGGTGCAGGAAACCACTTTTGCACTTGTATTAGTGTGGAAAAAACACTTTTTGCACTTGTGTTAGTGTTGAAAAACCACTTTTCGCACTTGTGTTGGTGTTGAAAAACCACTTTTCGCACTTGTGTTGGTGCAGGAAACCACTTTTGCACTTGTATTAGTGTGGAAAAACCACTTTTCGCACTTGTGTTAGTGAAGGAAACCACTTTTCGCACTTGTGTTAGTGTTGAAAACCCACTTTTCGCACTTGTGTTAGTGTAGAAAATCCACTTTTTGCACTTGTGTTGGTGCAGGAAACCACTTTTGCACTTGTATTAGTGTGGATAAAACACTTTTTGCACTTGTGTTAGTGTTGAAAAACCACTTTTCGCACTTGTGTTGGTGCAGGAAACCACTTTTGCACTTGTATTAGTGTGGAAAAACCACTTTTCGCATGTGTGTTAGTGTTGAAAATCCACTTTTCGCACTTGTGTTCGTGTTGAAAATCCACTTTTCCCACTTGTGTTGGTGTAGGAAACCACTTTTCGCACTTGTGTTAGTGTTGAAAAACTAGTTTTCGCACTTGTGTTGGTGTTGAAAAACCACTTTTCGCATTTGTGTTCGTGTTGAAAACCCACTTTTCGCACATGTGTTAGTGAAGGAAACCACTTTTCGCACTTGTGGTAGTGTTGAAAAACCACTTTTCGCACTCGTCTTAGTGTTGAAAAACCACTTTTCGCACTTGTGTTGGTGCAGGAAACCACTTTTGCACTTGAATTAGTGTGGAAAAACCACTTTTCGCACTTGTGATAGTGTTGAAAACCCACTTTTCGCACATGTGTTAGTGAAGGAAACCACTTTTGCACTTGTATTAGTGTGGAAAAAACACTTTTTGCACTTGTGATAGTGTTGAAAAACCACTTTTCGCACTTGTGTTAGTGTTGAAAAACCACTTTTCGCACTTGTGTTGGTGCAGGAAACCACTTTTGCACTTGTATTAGTGTGGAAAAACCACTTTCGCACTTGTGTTAGTGTTGAAAAACCACTTTTCGCACTTGTGTTAGTGTTGAAAAACCACTTTTCGCACTGGTGTTGGTGAAGGAAACCACTTTTCGCACTTGTGTTATTGTTGAAAACCCACTTTTCGGACATGTGTTAGTGAAGGAAACCACTTTTCGCACTTGTGTTGGTGCAGGAAACCACTTTTGCACTTGTATTAGTGTGGAAAAAACACTTTTTGCACTTGTGATAGTGTTGAAAAACCACTTTTCGCACTTGTGTTAGTGTTGAAAAACCACTTTTCGCACTTGTGTTAGTGTTGAAAAACCACTTTTCGCACTGGTGTTGGTGAAGGAAACCACTTTTCGCACTTGTGTTAGTGTTGAAAACCCACTTTTCGCACGTGTTAGTGAAGGAAACCACTTTTCGCACTTGTGTTGGTGCAGGAAACCACTTTTGCACTTGTATTAGTGTGGAAAAACCACTTTTCGCACTTGTGTTAGTGTTGAAAAACAACTTTTCGCACTGGTGTTGGTGAAGGAAACCACTTTTCGCACTTGTGTTAGAGTTGAAAACCCACTTTTCGCACATGTGTTAGTGAAGGAAACCACTTTTCGCACTTGTATTAGTGTTGAAAAACCACTTTTCGCACTTGTGTTGGTGCAGGAAACCACTTTTGCACTTGTATTAGTGTGGGAAAACCACTTTTCGCACTTGTGTTAGTGTTGAAAAACCACTTTTCGCACTGGTGTTGGTGAAGGAAACCACTTTTCGCACTTGTGTTAGTGTTGAAAAACCACTTTTCGCACTTGTGTTAGTGTTGAAAACCCACTTTTCGCACAGGTGTTAGTGAAGGAAACCACTTTTTGCACTTGTGTTAGTGTTGAAAAACCACTTTTCGCACTTGTGTTAGTGTTGAAAAACCACTTTTCGCACTTGTGTTGGTGCAGGAAACCACTTTTGCACTTGTATTAGTGTGGCAAAACCACTTTTCGCACTTGTGTTAGTGTTGAAAAACCACTTTTCGCACTTGTGTTTGTGTTGAAAAACCACTTTTCGCACTTGTGTTAGTGTTGAAAAACCACTTTTCGCACTTGTGTTGGTGCAGGAAACCACTTTTGCACTTGTATTAGTGTGGAAAAAACACTTTTTGCACTTGTGTTAGTGTTGAAAAACCACTTTTCGCACTGGTGTTGGTGAAGGAAACCACTTTTCGCACTTGTGTTAGTTTTGAAAAACCACTTTTCGCACTTGTGTTAGTGAAGGAAACCACTTTTCGCACTTGTGTTAGTGTTGAAAACCCACTTTTCGCACTTGTGTTAGTGTTGAAAAACCACTTTTCGCACTTGTGTTGGTGCAGGAAACCACTTTTGCACTTGTATTAGTGTGGAAAAAACACTTTTTGCACTTGTGATAGTGTTGAAAAACCACTTTTCGCACTTGTGTTGGTGCAGGAAACCACTTTTGCACTTGTATTAGTGTGGACAAAACACTTTTTGCACTATTGATAGTGTTGAAAAACCACTTTTTGCACTTGTGTTAGTGTTGAAAAACCACATTTCGCACTTGTGTTGGTGCAGGAAACCACTTTTGCACTTGTATTAGTGTTGAAAAACCACTTTTCGAACTTGTGTTAGTGTTGAAAAACCACATTTCGCACTTGTGTTGGTGCAGGAAACCACTTTTGCACTTCTATTAGTGTGGAAAAAACACTTTTTGCACTTGTGATAGTGTTGAAAACCACTTTTCGCACTTGTGTTAGTGTTGAAAAACCACTTTTCTCACTTGTGTTGGTGAAGGAAACCACTTTTGCACTTGTATTAGTGTGGAAAAACCACTTTTCGCACTTGTGTTAGTGAAGGAAACCACTTTTCGCACTTGTGTTAGTGTTGAAAACCCACTTTTCGCAGTTGTGTTAGTGTTGAAAATCCACTTTTCGCACTTGTGTTGGTGCAGGAAACCACTTTTGCACTTGTATTAGTGTGGAAAAAACACTTTTTGCACTTGTGTTAGTGTTGAAAAACCACTTTTCGCACTTGTGTTGGTGTTGAAAAACCACTTTTCGCACTTGTGTTGGTGCAGGAAACCACTTTTGCACTTGTATTAGTGTGGAAAAACCACTTTTCGCACTTGTGTTAGTGAAGGAAACCACTTTTCGCACTTGTGTTAGTGTTGAAAACCCACTTTTCGCTCTTGTGTTAGTGTTGAAAACCCACTTTTCGCACAGGTGTTAGTGAAGGAAACCACTTTTTGCACTTGTGTTAGTGTTGAAAAACCACTTTTCGCACTTGTGTTAGTGTTGAAAAACCACTTTTCGCACTTGTGTTGGTGCAGGAAACCACTTTTGCACTTGTATTAGTGTGGCAAAACCACTTTTCGCACTTGTGTTAGTGTTGAAAAACCACTTTTCGCACTTGTGTTTGTGTTGAAAAACCACTTTTCGAACTTGTGTTAGTGTTGAAAAACCACTTTTCGCACTTGTGTTGGTGCAGGAAACCACTTTTGCACTTGTATTAGTGTGGAAAAAACACTTTTTGCACTTGTGTTAGTGTTGAAAAACCACTTTTCGCACTGGTGTTGGTGAAGGAAACCACTTTTCGCACTTGTGTTAGTTTTGAAAAACCACTTTTCGCACTTGTGTTAGTGAAGGAAACCACTTTTCGCACTTGTGTTAGTGTTGAAAACCCACTTTTCGCACTTGTGTTAGTGTTGAAAAACCACTTTTCGCACTTGTGTTGGTGCAGGAAACCACTTTTGCACTTGTATTAGTGTGGAAAAAACACTTTTTGCACTTGTGATAGTGTTGAAAAACCACTTTTCGCACTTGTGTTGGTGCAGGAAACCACTTTTGCACTTGTATTAGTGTGGACAAAACACTTTTTGCACTATTGATAGTGTTGAAAAACCACTTTTTGCACTTGTGTTAGTGTTGAAAAACCACATTTCGCACTTGTGTTGGTGCAGGAAACCACTTTTGCACTTGTATTAGTGTTGAAAAACCACTTTTCGAACTTGTGTTAGTGTTGAAAAACCACATTTCGCACTTGTGTTGGTGCAGGAAACCACTTTTGCACTTCTATTAGTGTGGAAAAAACACTTTTTGCACTTGTGATAGTGTTGAAAACCACTTTTCGCACTTGTGTTAGTGTTGAAAAACCACTTTTCTCACTTGTGTTGGTGCAGGAAACCACTTTTGCACTTGTATTAGTGTGGAAAAACCACTTTTCGCACTTGTGTTAGTGAAGGAAACCACTTTTCGCACTTGTGTTATTGTTGAAAACCCACTTTTCGCAGTTGTGTTAGTGTTGAAAATCCACTTTTCGCACTTGTGTTGGTGCAGGAAACCACTTTTGCACTTGTATTAGTGTGGAAAAAACACTTTTTGCACTTGTGTTAGTGTTGAAAAACCACTTTTCGCACTTGTGTTGGTGTTGAAAAACCACTTTTCGCACTTGTGTTGGTGCAGGAAACCACTTTTGCACTTGTATTAGTGTGGAAAAACCACTTTTCGCACTTGTGTTAGTGAAGGAAACCACTTTTCGCACTTGTGTTAGTGTTGAAAACCCACTTTTCGCTCTTGTGTTAGTGTTGAAAATCCACTTTTTGCACTTGTGTTGGTGCAGGAAACCACTTTTGCACTTCAATTAGTGTGGAAAAAACACTTTTTGCACTTGTGTTAGTGTTGAAAAACCACTTTTCGCACTTGTGTTGGTGCAGGAAACCACTTTTGCACTTGTATTAGTGTGGAAAAACCACTTTTCGCATGTGTGTTAGTGTTGAAAAACAACTTTTCACACTGGTGTTGGTGAAGGAAACCACTTTTCGCACTTGTGTTAGTGTTGAAAACCCACTTTTCGCACATGTGTTAGTGAAGGAAACCACTTTTCACACTTGTGTTGGTGCAGGAAACCACTTTTGCACTTGTATTAGTGTGGAAAAAACACTTTTTGCACTTGTGATAGTGTTGAAAAACCACTTTTCGCACTTGTGTTTGTGTTGAAAAACCACTTTTCGCACTTGTGTTGGTGCAGGAAACCACTTTTGCACTTGCATTAGTGTGGAAAAACCACTTTTCGCACTTGTGTTAGTGTTGAAAAACCACTTTTCGCACTGGTGTTGGTGAAGGAAACCACTTTTCGCACTTGTGTTAGTGTTGAAAACCCACTTTTCGCACTTGTGTTAGTGAAGGAAACCACTTTTCGCACTTGTGTTAGTGTTGAAAACCCACTTTTCGCACTTGTGTTAGTGTTGAAAATCCACTTTTCGCACTTGTGTTGGTGCAGGACACCACTTTTGCACTTGTATTAGTGTGGAAAAAACACTTTTTGCACTTGTGTTAGTGTTGAAAAACCACTTTTCGCACTTGTGTTGGTGCAGGAAACCACTTTTGCACTTGTATTAGTGTGGAAAAACCACTTTTCGCATGTGTGTTAGTGTTGAAAAACCACTTTTCACACTGGTGTTGGTGAAGGAAACCACTTTTCGCACTTGTGTTAGTGTTGAAAACCCACTTTTCGCACATGTGTTAGTGAAGGAAACCACTTTTCACACTTGTGTTGGTGCAGGAAACCACTTTTGCACTTGTATTAGTGTGGAAAAACCACTTTTCGCACTTGTGTTAGTGTTGAAAACACACTTTTCGCACATGTGTTAGTGAAGGAAACCACTTTTCGCACTTGTGTTAGTGTTGAAAACCCACTTTTCGCACATGTGTTAGTGAAGGAAACCACTTTTTGCACTTGTGTTAGTGTTGAAAACCCACTTTTCGCACATGTGTTAGTGAAGGAAACCACTTTTCGCACAGTGTTGTAAAACCACTTTTCGCACTTGTGTTGGTGCAGGAAACCACTTTTGCACTTGTATAAGTGTGGAAAAACCACTTTTCGCACTTGTGTTAGTGTTGAAAAACCACTTTTCGCACTGGTGTTGGTGAAGGAAACCACTTTTCGCACTTGTGTTAGTTTTGAAAAACCACTTTTCGCACTTGTGTTAGTGAAGGAAACCACTTTTCGCACTTGTGTTAGTGTTGAAAACCCACTTTTCGCACTTGTGTTAGTGTTGAAAATCCATTTTTCCGACTTGTGTTGGTGCAGGAAACCACTTTTACGCTTGTATTAGTGTGGAAAAAACACTTTTTGCACTTGTGATAGTGATGAAAAACCACATTTCGCACTTGTGTTAGTGTTGAAAAACCACTTTTCGCACTTGTTTTGGTGCAGGAAACCACTTTTGCACTTGTATTAGTGTGGAAAAAACACTTTTTGCACTTGTGTTAGTGTTGAAAAACCACTTTTCGCACTTGTTTTGGTGCAGGAAACCACTTTTCGCACTTGCGTTAGTGTTGAAAAACCACTTTTCGCACTTGTGTTGGTGCAGGAAACCACTTTTGCACTTGTATTAGTGTGGACAAAACACGTTTTGCACTTGTGATAGTGTTGAAAAACCACTTTTTGCACTTGTGTGTGTTGAAAAACCACATTTTGCACTTGTATTAGTGTGGGAAAACTACTTTTCGCACTTGTGTTAGTGTTGAAAAACCACTTTTCGCACTTGTGTTAGTGTTGAAAAACCACTTTTCGCACTTGTGTTGGTGCAGGAAACCACTTTTGCACTTGTATTAGTGTGGAAAAACCACTTTTCGCACTTGTGTTAGTGTTGAAAAACCACTTTTCGCACTGGTGTTGGTGAAGGAAACCACTTTTCGCACTTGTGTTAATGTGGAAAACCCACTTTTCGCACATGTGTTAGTGAAGGAAACCACTTTTCACACCTGTGTTGGTGCAGGAAACCACTTTTTCACCTGTATTAGTGTGGAAAAAACACTTTGTGCACTTGTGATAGTGTTGAAAAACCACTTTTCGCACTTGTGTTAGTGTTGAAAAACCACTTTTCGCACTTGTGTTGGTGCAGGAAACCACTTTTGCACTTGCATTAGTGTGGAAAAACCACTTTTAGCACTTGTGTTAGTGTTGAAAAACCACTTTTCGCACTTGTGTTAGTGTTGAAAACCCACTTTTCGCACATGTGTTAGTGAAGGAAACCACTTTTCGCACTTGTGTTAGTGTTGAAAACCCACTTTTCGCACATGTGTTAGTGAAGGAAACCACTTTTCGCACAGTGTTGAAAAACCACTTTTCGTACTTGTGTTGGTGCAGGAAACCACTTTTGCACATGTATAAGTGGGGAAAAACCACTTTTCGCACTTGTGTAAGTGTTGAAAAACCACTTTTCGCACTGGTGTTGGTGAAGGAAACCACTTTTCACACTTGTGTTCGTTTTGAAAAACCACTTTTCGCACTTGTGTTAGTGAAGGAAACCACTTTTCGCACTTGTGTTAGTGTTGAAAACCCACTTTTCGCACTTGTGTTAGTGTTGAAAATCCACTTTTCCCACTTGTGTTGGTGTAGGAAACCACTTTTCGCACTTGTGTTAGTGTTGAAAAACTAGTTTTCGCACTTGTGTTGGTGTTGAAAAACCACTTTTCGCATTTGTGTTCGTGTTGAAAACCCACTTTTCGCACATGTGTTAGTGAAGGAAACCACTTTTCGCACTTGTGTTAGTGTTGAAAAAGCACTTTTCGCACTCGTGTTAGTGTTGAAAAACCACTTTTCGCACTTGTGTTGGTGCAGGAAACCACTTTTGCACTTGAATTAGTGTGGAAAAACCACTTTTCGCACTTGTGATAGTGTTGAAAACCCACTTTTCACACATGTGTTAGTGAAGGAAACCACTTTTCGCACTTGTGTTGGTGCAGGAAACCACTTTTGCACTTGTATTAGTGTGGAAAAAACACTTTTTGCACTTGTGATAGTGTTGAAAAACCACTTTTCGCACTTGTGTTAGTGTTGAAAAACCACTTTTCGCACTTGTTTTGGTGCAGGAAACCACTTTTGCACTTGTATTAGTGTGGAAAAAACACTTTTTGCACTTGTGATAGTGTTGAAAAACCACTTTTCGCACTTGCGTTAGTGTTGAAAAACCATTTTCGCACTTGTGTTGGTGCAGGAAACCACTTTTGCACTTGTATTAGTGTGGACAAAACACTTTTTGCACTTGTGATAGTGTTGAAAAACCACTTTTTGCACTTGTGTTAGTGTTGAAAAACCACATTTCGCACTTGTGTTGGTGCAGGAAACCACTTTTGCACTTGTATTAGTGTGGAAAAACCACTTTTCGCACTTGTGTTAGTGTTGAAAAACCACTTTTCGCACTTGTGTTAGTGTTGAAAAACCACTTTTCGCACTTGTGTTGGTGCAGGAAACCACTTTTGCACTTGTATTAGTGTGGAAAAACCACTTTTCGCACTTGTGTTAGTGTTGAAAAACCACTTTTCGCACTGGTGTTGGTGAAGGAAACCACTTTTCGCACTTGTGTTAATGTGGAAAACCCACTTTTCGCACATGTGTTAGTGAAGGAAACCACTTTTCACACTTGTGTTGGTGCAGGAAACCACTTTTGCACTTTTATTAGTTTTGAAAAACCACTTTTCGCACTTGTGTTAGTGTTGAAAAACCACTTTTCGCACTGGTGTTGGTGAAGGAAACCACTTTTCGCACTTGTGTTAATGTGGAAAAAACACTTTTTGCACTTGTGTTAGTGTTGAAAAACCACTTTTCGCACTGGTGTTGGTGAAGGAAACCACTTTTCGCACTTGTGTTAGTTTTGAAAAACCACTTTTCGCACTTGTGTTAGTGAAGGAAACCACTTTTCGCACTTGTGTTAGTGTTGAAAACCCACTTTTCGCACTTGTGTTAGTGTTGAAAAACCACTTTTCGCACTTGTGTTGGTGCAGGAAACCACTTTTGCACTTTAGTCTAGTAGGAAGACTAGGTCCCCCTGCACCCCCCGGAGATATACTTCTAATCAGTGTTTATAGATTGGAAAAAATGTGTAGAAAATGACTAGCTATGGCCCCAAGCTGAAAAAATGTCCCACATACCATTTTTATGCAAATTACTGCTGCAAATTTTATGCAAAATTATGCAAATTTTATGCAAATTTTTGATGAGGAGTAGAGTTGAGGGGTCTTTGAGGGCTTCATCGAGGTGCTCTCGGTTGCAAGACTGGGTCATTCTGAGAAGCACAGCAGGGTCAGAGATCATGATGTTCTCCTCCTCAGTGAATCTCTCCATCAACAGCCTCTCCATTGCCTCACACACTGTTTTGAGGCAAAAGAGGGACTTTGCGTAGGCCTTTCCACTGAGAACACCTTTGAGAGATCCACTTGTTACTAGTTGTGCCTCAAAGAGAATCTCTGCATATCCAGAACCACGCATCTTGTGTCCAGTGAGCATCCCGATGTAGTTCATGGATGTGTGGAAGGGTCCAATCGTTACTACATGACTAGCAAATTCATTTGGCCAGCGCCAGATGATGGGAAGGGCTTTCATGCAGACACCCAGATCAAATGTATTCAGGACCCATCTCTGACCCACCTCAGCAGTTGCTGCCTCGGAACGCTTCAGTAGCTCACGAACAACTGCGTTGTCTGTGATCGGTCTGTGCCTGGTGCCTGCATGGCATGGCAATGGCCTGCAGCCTGTGCCTGGGCTAGGGGGTTTCACCTCTGCAACTGGTTCTCCCCCACCCAGCAAATCAACAGTCGACTACTGCACGCCTATCCACCAACCGATCACAGACAACGCAGTTGTTCGTGAGCTACTGAAGCGTTCCGAGGCAGCAACTGCTGAGGTGGGTCAGAGATGGGTCCTGAATACATTTGATCTGGGTGTCTGCATGAAAGCCCTTCCCATCATCTGGCGCTGGCCAAATGAATTTGCTAGTCATGTAGTAACGATTGGACCCTTCCACACATCCATGAACTACATCGGGATGCTCACTGGACACAAGATGCGTGGTTCTGGATATGCAGAGATTCTCTTTGAGGCACAACTAGTAACAAGTGGATCTCTCAAAGGTGTTCTCAGTGGAAAGGCCTACGCAAAGTCCCTCTTTTGCCTCAAAACAGTGTGTGAGGCAATGGAGAGGCTGTTGATGGGGAGATTCACTGAGGAGGAGAACATCATGATCTCTGACCCTGCTGTGCTTCTCAGAATGACCCAGTCTTGCAACCGAGAGCACCTCGATGAAGCCCTCAAAGACCCCTCAACTCTACTCCTCATCAAAAATTTGCATAAAATTTGCATAATTTTGCATAAAATTTGCAGCAGTAATTTGCATAAAAATGGTATGTGGGACATTTTTTCAGCTTGGGGCCATAGCTAGTCATTTTCTACACATTTTTTCCAATCTAGAAACACTGATTAGAAGTATATCTCCGGGGGGTGCAGGGGGACCTAGTCTTCCTACTAGACTACTTGTATTAGTGTGGAAAAAACACTTTTTGCACTTGTGATAGTGTTGAAAAACCACTTTTCGCACTTGTGTTGGTGCAGGAAACCACTTTTGCACTTGTATTAGTGTGGACAAAACACTTTTTGCACTATTGATAGTGTTGAAAAACCACTTTTTGCACTTGTGTTAGTGTTGAAAAACCACATTTCGCACTTGTGTTGGTGCAGGAAACCACTTTTGCACTTGTATTAGTGTTGAAAAACCACTTTTCGAACTTGTGTTAGTGTTGAAAAACCACATTTCGCACTTGTGTTGGTGCAGGAAACCACTTTTGCACTTCTATTAGTGTGGAAAAAACACTTTTTGCACTTGTGATAGTGTTGAAAACCACTTTTCGCACTTGTGTTAGTGTTGAAAAACCACTTTTCTCACTTGTGTTGGTGCAGGAAACCACTTTTGCACTTGTATTAGTGTGGAAAAACCACTTTTCGCACTTGTGTTAGTGAAGGAAACCACTTTTCGCACTTGTGTTATTGTTGAAAACCCACTTTTCGCAGTTGTGTTAGTGTTGAAAATCCACTTTTCGCACTTGTGTTGGTGCAGGAAACCACTTTTGCACTTGTATTAGTGTGGAAAAAACACTTTTTGCACTTGTGTTAGTGTTGAAAAACCACTTTTCGCACTTGTGTTGGTGTTGAAAAACCACTTTTCGCACTTGTGTTGGTGCAGGAAACCACTTTTGCACTTGTATTAGTGTGGAAAAACCACTTTTCGCACTTGTGTTAGTGAAGGAAACCACTTTTCGCACTTGTGTTAGTGTTGAAAACCCACTTTTCGCTCTTGTGTTAGTGTTGAAAATCCACTTTTTGCACTTGTGTTGGTGCAGGAAACCACTTTTGCACTTCAATTAGTGTGGAAAAAACACTTTTTGCACTTGTGTTAGTGTTGAAAAAACACTTTTCGCACTTGTGTTGGTGCAGGAAACCACTTTTGCACTTGTATTAGTGTGGAAAAACCACTTTTCGCATGTGTGTTAGTGTTGAAAAACAACTTTTCACACTGGTGTTGGTGAAGGAAACCACTTTTCGCACTTGTGTTAGTGTTGAAAACCCACTTTTCGCACATGTGTTAGTGAAGGAAACCACTTTTCACACTTGTGTTGGTGCAGGAAACCACTTTTGCACTTGTATTAGTGTGGAAAAAACACTTTTTGCACTTGTGATAGTGATGAAAAACCACATTTCGCACTTGTGTTAGTGTTGAAAAACCACTTTTCGCACTTGTTTTGGTGCAGGAAACCACTTTTGCACTTGTATTAGTGTGGAAAAAACACTTTTTGCACTTGTGTTAGTGTTGAAAAACCACTTTTCGCACTTGTTTTGGTGCAGGAAACCACTTTTCGCACTTGCGTTAGTGTTGAAAAACCACTTTTCGCACTTGTGTTGGTGCAGGAAACCACTTTTGCACTTGTATTAGTGTGGACAAAACACGTTTTGCACTTGTGATAGTGTTGAAAAACCACTTTTTGCACTTGTGTGTGTTGAAAAACCACATTTTGCACTTGTATTAGTGTGGGAAAACTACTTTTCGCACTTGTGTTAGTGTTGAAAAACCACTTTTCGCACTTGTGTTAGTGTTGAAAAACCACTTTTCGCACTTGTGTTGGTGCAGGAAACCACTTTTGCACTTGTATTAGTGTGGAAAAACCACTTTTCGCACTTGTGTTAGTGTTGAAAAACCACTTTTCGCACTGGTGTTGGTGAAGGAAACCACTTTTCGCACTTGTGTTAATGTGGAAAACCCACTTTTCGCACATGTGTTAGTGAAGGAAACCACTTTTCACACCTGTGTTGGTGCAGGAAACCACTTTTTCACCTGTATTAGTGTGGAAAAAACACTTTGTGCACTTGTGATAGTGTTGAAAAACCACTTTTCGCACTTGTGTTAGTGTTGAAAAACCACTTTTCGCACTTGTGTTGGTGCAGGAAACCACTTTTGCACTTGCATTAGTGTGGAAAAACCACTTTTAGCACTTGTGTTAGTGTTGAAAAACCACTTTTCGCACTTGTGTTAGTGTTGAAAACCCACTTTTCGCACATGTGTTAGTGAAGGAAACCACTTTTCGCACTTGTGTTAGTGTTGAAAACCCACTTTTCGCACATGTGTTAGTGAAGGAAACCACTTTTCGCACAGTGTTGAAAAACCACTTTTCGTACTTGTGTTGGTGCAGGAAACCACTTTTGCACATGTATAAGTGGGGAAAAACCACTTTTCGCACTTGTGTAAGTGTTGAAAAACCACTTTTCGCACTGGTGTTGGTGAAGGAAACCACTTTTCACACTTGTGTTCGTTTTGAAAAACCACTTTTCGCACTTGTGTTAGTGAAGGAAACCACTTTTCGCACTTGTGTTAGTGTTGAAAACCCACTTTTCGCACTTGTGTTAGTGTTGAAAATCCACTTTTCCCACTTGTGTTGGTGTAGGAAACCACTTTTCGCACTTGTGTTAGTGTTGAAAAACTAGTTTTCGCACTTGTGTTGGTGTTGAAAAACCACTTTTCGCATTTGTGTTCGTGTTGAAAACCCACTTTTCGCACATGTGTTAGTGAAGGAAACCACTTTTCGCACTTGTGTTAGTGTTGAAAAAGCACTTTTCGCACTCGTGTTAGTGTTGAAAAACCACTTTTCGCACTTGTGTTGGTGCAGGAAACCACTTTTGCACTTGAATTAGTGTGGAAAAACCACTTTTCGCACTTGTGATAGTGTTGAAAACCCACTTTTCACACATGTGTTAGTGAAGGAAACCACTTTTCGCACTTGTGTTGGTGCAGGAAACCACTTTTGCACTTGTATTAGTGTGGAAAAAACACTTTTTGCACTTGTGATAGTGTTGAAAAACCACTTTTCGCACTTGTGTTAGTGTTGAAAAACCACTTTTCGCACTTGTTTTGGTGCAGGAAACCACTTTTGCACTTGTATTAGTGTGGAAAAAACACTTTTTGCACTTGTGATAGTGTTGAAAAACCACTTTTCGCACTTGCGTTAGTGTTGAAAAACCATTTTCGCACTTGTGTTGGTGCAGGAAACCACTTTTGCACTTGTATTAGTGTGGACAAAACACTTTTTGCACTTGTGATAGTGTTGAAAAACCACTTTTTGCACTTGTGTTAGTGTTGAAAAACCACATTTCGCACTTGTGTTGGTGCAGGAAACCACTTTTGCACTTGTATTAGTGTGGAAAAACCACTTTTCGCACTTGTGTTAGTGTTGAAAAACCACTTTTCGCACTTGTGTTAGTGTTGAAAAACCACTTTTCGCACTTGTGTTGGTGCAGGAAACCACTTTTGCACTTGTATTAGTGTGGAAAAACCACTTTTCGCACTTGTGTTAGTGTTGAAAAACCAATTTTCGCACTGGTGTTGGTGAAGGAAACCACTTTTCGCACTTGTGTTAATGTGGAAAACCCACTTTTCGCACATGTGTTAGTGAAGGAAACCACTTTTCACACTTGTGTTGGTGCAGGAAACCACTTTTGCACTTTTATTAGTGTGGAAAAAACACTTTTTGCACTTGTGATAGTGTTGAAAAACTACTTTTCGCACTTGTGTTAGTGTTGAAAAACCACTTTTCGCACTTGTGTTGGTGCAGGAAACCACTTTTGCACTTGCATTAGTGTGGAAAAACCACTTTTCGCACTTGTGTTAGTGTTGAAAAACCACTTTTCGCACTGGTGTTGGTGAAGCAAACCACTTTTCGCACTTGTGTTAGTGTTGAAAACCCACTTTTCACACATGTGTTAGTGAAGCAAACCACTTTTCGCACTTGTGTTAGTGTTGAAAACCCACTTTTCGCACATGTGTTAGTGAAGGAAACCACTTTTCGCACAGTGTTGAAAAACCACTTTTCGCACTTGTGTTGGTGCAGGAAACCACTTTTGCACATGTATAAGTGTGGAAAAACCACTTTTCGCACTTGTGTTAGTGTTGAAAAACCACTTTTCGCACTGGTGTTGGTGAAGGAAACCACTTTTCGCACTTGTCTTCGTTTTGAAAAACCACTTTTCGCACTTGTGTTAGTGAAGGAAACCACTTTTCGCACTTGTGTTAGTGTTGAAAACCCACTTTTCGCACTTGTGTTAGTGTTGAAAATCCACTTTTCGCACTCGTGTTAGTGTTGAAAAACCACTTTTCGCACTCGTGTTAGTGTTGAAAAACCACTTTTCGCACTTGTGTTGGTGCAGGAAACCACTTTTGCACTTGAATTAGTGTGGAAAAACCACTTTTCGCACTTGTGATAGTGTTGAAAACCCACTTTTCGCACATGTGTTAGTGAAGGAAACCACTTTTCGCACTTGTGTTGGTGCAGGAAACCACTTTTGCACTTGTATTAGTGTGGAAAAAACACTTTTTGCACTTGTGATAGTGTTGAAAAACCACTTTTCGCACTTGTGTTAGTGTTGAAAAACCACTTTTCGCACTTGTGTTGGTGCAGGAAACCACTTTTGCACTTATATTAGAGTGGAAAAACCACTTTTCGCACTTATGTTAGTGTTGAAAAACCACTTTTCGCACTTGTGTTAGTGTTGAAAAAACACTTTTCGCACTTGTGTTGGTGCAGGAAACCACTTTTGCACTTGTATTAGTGTGGAAAAACCACTTTTCGCACTTGTGTTAGTGTTGAAAAACCACTTTTCGCACTTGTGTTAGTGTTGAAAAAACACTTTTCGCACTTGTGTTGGTGCAGGAAACCACTTTTGCACTTGTATTAGTGTGGAAAAACCACTTTTCGCACTTGTGTTAGTGTTGAAAAAACACTTTTCGCACTTGTGTTGGTGCAGGAAACCACTTTTGCACTTGTATTAGTGTGGAAAAACCACTTTTCGCACTTGTGTTAGTGTTGAAAAACCACTTTTCGCACTGGTGTTGGTGAAGGAAACCACTTTTCGCACTTGTGTTAGTGTTGAAAACCCACTTTTCGCACATGTGTTAGTGAAGGAAACCACTTTTCGCACTTGTGTTGGTGCAGGAAACCACTTTTGCACTTGTATTAGTGTGGAAAAAACACTTTTTGCACTTGTGATAGTGTTGAAAAACCACTTTTCGCACTTGTGTTAGTGTTGAAAAACCACTTTTCGCACTTGTGTTGGTGCAGGAAACCACTTTTGCACTTGTATTAGTGTGGAAAAACCACTTTCGCACTTGTGTTAGTGTTGAAAAACCACTTTTCGCAATGGTGTTGGTGAAGGAAACCTCTTTTCGCACTTGTGTTAGTGTTGAAAACCCACTTTTCGCACATGTGTTAGTGAAGGAAACCACTTTTCGCACTTGTGTTGGTGCAGGAAACCACTTTTGCACTTGTATTAGTGTGGAAAAAACACTTTTTGCACTTGTGATAGTGTTGAAAAACAACTTTTCGCACTTGTGTTAGTGTTGAAAAACCACTTTTCGCACTTGTGTTAGTGTTGAAAAACCACTTTTCGCACTGCTGTTGGTGAAGGAAACCACTTTTCGCACTTGTGTTAGTGTTGAAAACCCACTTTTCGCACGTGTTAGTGAAGGAAACCACATTTCGCACTTGTGTTGGTGCAGGAAACCACTTTTGCACTTGTATTAGTGTGGAAAAACCACTTTTCGCACTTGTGTTAGTGTTGAAAAACAACTTTTCGCACTGGTGTTGGTGAAGGAAACCACTTTTCGCACTTGTGTTAGAGTTGAAAACCCACTTTTCGCACATGTGTTAGTGAAGGAAACCACTTTTCGCACTTGTATTAGTGTTGAAAAACCACTTTTCGCACTTGTGTTGGTGCAGGAAACCACTTTTGCACTTGTATTAGTGTGGAAAAACCACTTTTCGCACTTGTGTTAGTGTTGAAAAACCACTTTTCGCACTGGTGTTGGTGAAGGAAACCACTTTTCGCACTTGTGTTAGTGTTGAAGGCACTTTTCGCACATGTGTTAGTGAAGGAAACCACTTTTCACACTTGTGTTGGTGCAGGAAACCACTTTTGCACTTGTATTAGTGTGGAAAAAACACTTTTTGCACTTGTGATAGTGTTGAAAAACCACTTTTCGCACTTGTGTTTGTGTTGAAAAACCACTTTTCGCACTTGTGTTGGTGCAGGAAACCACTTTTGCACTTGCATTAGTGTGGAAAAACCACTTTTCGCATGTGTGTTAGTGTTGAAAAACAACTTTTCACACTGGTGTTGGTGAAGGAAACCACTTTTCGCACTTGTGTTAGTGTTGAAAACCCACTTTTCGCACATGTGTTAGTGAAGGAAACCACTTTTCACACTTGTGTTGGTGCAGGAAACCACTTTTGCACTTGTATTAGTGTGGAAAAAACACTTTTTGCACTTGTGATAGTGTTGAAAAACCACTTTTCGCACTTGTGTTTGTGTTGAAAAACCACTTTTCGCACTTGTGTTGGTGCAGGAAACCACTTTTGCACTTGCATTAGTGTGGAAAAACCACTTTTCGCACTTGTGTTAGTGTTGAAAAACCACTTTTCGCACTGGTGTTGTTGAAGGAAACCACTTTTCGCACTTGTGTTAGTGTTGAAAACCCACTTTTCGCACTTGTGTTAGTGAAGGAAACCACTTTTCGCACTTGTGTTAGTGTTGAAAACCCACTTTTCGCACTTGTGTTAGTGTTGAAAATCCACTTTTCGCACTTGTGTTGGTGCAGGACACCACTTTTGCACTTGTATTAGTGTGGAAAAAACACTTTTTGCACTTGTGTTAGTGTTGAAAAACCACTTTTCGCACTTGTGTTGGTGCAGGAAACCACTTTTGCACTTGTATTAGTGTGGCAAAACCACTTTTCGCATGTGTGTTAGTGTTGAAAAACCACTTTTCACACTGGTGTTGGTGAAGGAAACCACTTTTCGCACTTGTGTTAGTGTTGAAAACCCACTTTTCGCACATGTGTTAGTGAAGGAAACCACTTTTCACACTTGTGTTGGTGCAGGAAACCACTTTTGCACTTGTATTAGTGTGGAAAAACCCACTTTTCGCACTTGTGTTAGTGTTGAAACACACTTTTCGCACATGTGTTAGTGAAGGAAACCACTTTTCGCACTTGTGTTAGTGTTGAAAACCCACTTTTCGCACATGTGTTAGTGAAGGAAACCACTTTTGCACTTGTGTTAGTGTTGAAAACCCACTTTTCGCACATGTGTTAGTGAAGGAAACCACTTTCGCACAGTGTTGTAAAACCACTTTTCGCACTTGTGTTGGTGCAGGAAACCACTTTTGCACTTGTATAAGTGTGGAAAAACCACTTTTCGCACTTGTGTTAGTGTTGAAAAACCACTTTTCGCACTGGTGTTGGTGAAGGAACCACTTTTCGCACTTGTGTTAGGTTTTGAAAAACCACTTTTCGCACTTGTGTTAGTGAAGGAAACCACTTTTCGCACTTGTGTTAGTGTTGAAAACCCACTTTTCGCACTTGTGTTAGTGTTGAAAATCCATTTTTCCGACTTGTGTTGGTGCAGGAAACCACTTTTACGCTTGTATTAGTGTGGAAAAAACACTTTTTGCACTTGTGATAGTGATGAAAAACCACATTTCGCTCTTGTGTTAGTGTTGAAAAACCACTTTTCGCACTTTTTTTGGTGCAGGAAACCACTTTTGCACTTGTATTAGTGTGGAAAAAACACTTTTTGCACTTGTGTTAGTGTTGAAAAAACCACTTTTCGCACTTGTTTTGGTGCAGGAAACCACTTTTCGCACTTGCGTTAGTGTTGAAAAACCACTTTTCGCACTTGTGTTGGTGCAGGAAACCACTTTTGCACTTGTATTAGTGTGGACAAACACTTTTTGCACTTGTGATAGTGTTGAAAAACACTTTTTGCACTTGTGTGTGTTGAAAAACCACATTTCGCACATTGTGTTGGTGCAGGAAACTACTTTTGCACTTGTATTAGTGTGGGAAAACTACTTTTCGCACTTGTGTTAGTGTTGAAAACACCACTTTCCGCACTTGTGTTAGTGTTGAAAAACCACTTTTCGCACTTGTGTTGGTGCAGGAAACAACTTTTGCACTTGTATTAGTGTGGAAAAACCACTTTTCGCACTTGTGTTAGTGTTGAAAAACCACTTTTCGCACTGGTGTTGGTGAAGGAAACCACTTTTCGCACTTGTGTTAATGTGGAAAACCCACTTTTCGCACATGTGTTAGTGAAGGAAACCACTTTTCACACCTGTGTTGGTGCAGGAAACCACTTTTGCACCTGTATTAGTGTGGAAAAAACACTTTGTGCACTTGTGATAGTGTTGAAAAACCACTTTTCGCACTTGTGTTAGTGTTGAAAAACCACTTTTCGCACTTGTGTTGGTGCAGGAAACCACTTTTGCACTTGCATTAGTGTGGAAAAACCACTTTTAGCCCTTGTGTTAGTGTTGAAAAACCACTTTTCGCACTTGTGTTAGTGTTGAAAACCCACTTTTCGCACATGTGTTAGTGAAGGAAACCACTTTTCGCACTTGTGTTAGTGTTGAAAACCCACTTTTCGCACATGTGTTAGTGAAGGAAATCACTTTTCGCACAGTGTTGAAAAACCACTTTTCGTACTTGTGTTGGTGCAGGAAACCACTTTTGCACATGTATAAGTGGGGAAAAACCACTTTTCGCACTTGTGTTAGTGTTGAAAAACCACTTTTCGCACTGGTGTTGGTGAAGGAAACCACTTTTCACACTTGTGTTCGTTTTGAAAAACCACTTTTCGCACTTGTGTTAGTGAAGGAAACCACTTTTCGCACTTGTGTTAGTGTTGAAAACCCACTTTTCGCACTTGTGTTAGTGTTGAAAATCCACTTTTCCCACTTGTGTTGGTGTAGGAAACCACTTTTCGCACTTGTGTTAGTGTTGAAAAACTAGTTTTCGCACTTGTGTTGGTGTTGAAAAACCACTTTTCGCATTTGTGTTCGTGTTGAAAACCCACTTTTCGCACATGTGTTAGTGAAGGAAACCACTTTTCGCACTTGTGTTAGTGTTGAAAAACCACTTTTCGCACTCGTGTTAGTGTTGAAAAACCACTTTTCGCACTTGTGTTGGTGCAGGAAACCACTTTTGCACTTGAATTAGTGTGGAAAAACCACTTTTCGCACTTGTGATAGTGTTGAAAACCCACTTTTCACACATGTGTTAGTGAAGGAAACCACTTTTCGCACTTGTGTTGGTGCAGGAAACCACTTTTGCACTTGTATTAGTGTGGAAAAAACACTTTTTGCACTTGTGATAGTGTTGAAAAACCACTTTTCGCACTTGTGTTAGTGTTGAAAAACCACTTTTCGCACTTGTTTTGGTGCAGGAAACCACTTTTGCACTTGTATTAGTGTGGAAAAAACACTTTTTGCACTTGTGATAGTGTTGAAAAACCACTTTTCGCACTTGCGTTAGTGTTGAAAAACCACTTTTCGCACTTGTGTTGGTGCAGGAAACCACTTTTGCACTTGTATTAGTGTGGACAAAACACTTTTTGCACTTGTGATAGTGTTGAAAAACCACTTTTTGCACTTGTGTTAGTGTTGAAAAACCACATTTCGCACTTGTGTTGGTGCAGGAAACCACTTTTGCACTTGTATTAGTGTGGAAAAACCACTTTTCGCACTTGTGTTAGTGTTGAAAAACCACTTTTCGCACTTGTGTTAGTGTTGAAAAACCACTTTTCGCACTTGTGTTGGTGCAGGAAACCACTTTTGCACTTGTATTAGTGTGGAAAAACCACTTTTCGCACTTGTGTTAGTGTTGAAAAACCACTTTTCGCACTGGTGTTGGTGAAGGAAACCACTTTTCGCACTTGTGTTAATGTGGAAAACCCACTTTTCGCACATGTGTTAGTGAAGGAAACCACTTTTCACACTTGTGTTGGTGCAGGAAACCACTTTTGCACTTGTATTAGTGTGGAAAAAACACTTTTTGCACTTGTGATAGTGTTGAAAAACTACTTTTCGCACTTGTGTTAGTGTTGAAAAACCACTTTTCGCACTTGTGTTGGTGCAGGAAACCACTTTTGCACTTGCATTAGTGTGGAAAAACCACTTTTCGCACTTGTGTTAGTGTTGAAAAACCACTTTTCGCACTGGTGTTGGTGAAGCAAACCACTTTTCGCACTTGTGTTAGTGTTGAAAACCCACTTTTCGCACATGTGTTAGTGAAGCAAACCACTTTTCGCACTTGTGTTAGTGTTGAAAACCCACTTTTCGCACATGTGTTAGTGAAGGAAACCACTTTTCGCACAGTGTTGAAAAACCACTTTTCGCACTTGTGTTGGTGCAGGAAACCACTTTTGCACATGTATAAGTGTGGAAAAACCACTTTTCGCACTTGTGTTAGTGTTGAAAAACCACTTTTCGCACTGGTGTTGGTGAAGGAAACCACTTTTCGCACTTGTCTTCGTTTTGAAAAACCACTTTTCGCACTTGTGTTAGTGAAGGAAACCACTTTTCGCACTTGTGTTAGTGTTGAAAACCCACTTTTCGCACTTGTGTTAGTGTTGAAAATCCACTTTTCGCACTCGTGTTAGTGTTGAAAAACCACTTTTCGCACTCGTGTTAGTGTTGAAAAACCACTTTTCGCACTTGTGTTGGTGCAGGAAACCACTTTTGCACTTGAATTAGTGTGGAAAAACCACTTTTCGCACTTGTGATAGTGTTGAAAACCCACTTTTCGCACATGTGTTAGTGAAGGAAACCACTTTTCGCACTTGTGTTGGTGCAGGAAACCACTTTTGCACTTGTATTAGTGTGGAAAAAACACTTTTTGCACTTGTGATAGTGTTGAAAAACCACTTTTCGCACTTGTGTTAGTGTTGAAAACCCACTTTTCGCACATGTGTTAGTGAAGGAAACCACTTTTCGCACAGTGTTGAAAAACCACTTTTCGTACTTGTGTTGGTGCAGGAAACCACTTTTGCACATGTATAAGTGGGGAAAAACCACTTTTCGCACTTGTGTTAGTGTTGAAAAACCACTTTTCGCACTGGTGTTGGTGAAGGAAACCACTTTTCACACTTGTGTTCGTTTTGAAAAACCACTTTTCGCACTTGTGTTAGTGAAGGAAACCACTTTTCGCACTTGTGTTAGTGTTGAAAACCCACTTTTCGCACTTGTGTTAGTGTTGAAAATCCACTTTTCCCACTTGTGTTGGTGTAGGAAACCACTTTTCGCACTTGTGTTAGTGTTGAAAAACTAGTTTTCGCACTTGTGTTGGTGTTGAAAAACCACTTTTCGCATTTGTGTTCGTGTTGAAAACCCACTTTTCGCACATGTGTTAGTGAAGGAAACCACTTTTCGCACTTGTGTTAGTGTTGAAAAACCACTTTTCGCACTCGTGTTAGTGTTGAAAAACCACTTTTCGCACTTGTGTTGGTGCAGGAAACCACTTTTGCACTTGAATTAGTGTGGAAAAACCACTTTTCGCACTTGTGATAGTGTTGAAAACCCACTTTTCACACATGTGTTAGTGAAGGAAACCACTTTTCGCACTTGTGTTGGTGCAGGAAACCACTTTTGCACTTGTATTAGTGTGGAAAAAACACTTTTTGCACTTGTGATAGTGTTGAAAAACCACTTTTCGCACTTGTGTTAGTGTTGAAAAACCACTTTTCGCACTTGTTTTGGTGCAGGAAACCACTTTTGCACTTGTATTAGTGTGGAAAAAACACTTTTTGCACTTGTGATAGTGTTGAAAAACCACTTTTCGCACTTGCGTTAGTGTTGAAAAACCACTTTTCGCACTTGTGTTGGTGCAGGAAACCACTTTTGCACTTGTATTAGTGTGGACAAAACACTTTTTGCACTTGTGATAGTGTTGAAAAACCACTTTTTGCACTTGTGTTAGTGTTGAAAAACCACATTTCGCACTTGTGTTGGTGCAGGAAACCACTTTTGCACTTGTATTAGTGTGGAAAAACCACTTTTCGCACTTGTGTTAGTGTTGAAAAACCACTTTTCGCACTTGTGTTAGTGTTGAAAAACCACTTTTCGCACTTGTGTTGGTGCAGGAAACCACTTTTGCACTTGTATTAGTGTGGAAAAACCACTTTTCGCACTTGTGTTAGTGTTGAAAAACCACTTTTCGCACTGGTGTTGGTGAAGGAAACCACTTTTCGCACTTGTGTTAATGTGGAAAACCCACTTTTCGCACATGTGTTAGTGAAGGAAACCACTTTTCACACTTGTGTTGGTGCAGGAAACCACTTTTGCACTTGTATTAGTGTGGAAAAAACACTTTTTGCACTTGTGATAGTGTTGAAAAACTACTTTTCGCACTTGTGTTAGTGTTGAAAAACCACTTTTCGCACTTGTGTTGGTGCAGGAAACCACTTTTGCACTTGCATTAGTGTGGAAAAACCACTTTTCGCACTTGTGTTAGTGTTGAAAAACCACTTTTCGCACTGGTGTTGGTGAAGCAAACCACTTTTCGCACTTGTGTTAGTGTTGAAAACCCACTTTTCGCACATGTGTTAGTGAAGCAAACCACTTTTCGCACTTGTGTTAGTGTTGAAAACCCACTTTTCGCACATGTGTTAGTGAAGGAAACCACTTTTCGCACAGTGTTGAAAAACCACTTTTCGCACTTGTGTTGGTGCAGGAAACCACTTTTGCACATGTATAAGTGTGGAAAAACCACTTTTCGCACTTGTGTTAGTGTTGAAAAACCACTTTTCGCACTGGTGTTGGTGAAGGAAACCACTTTTCGCACTTGTCTTCGTTTTGAAAAACCACTTTTCGCACTTGTGTTAGTGAAGGAAACCACTTTTCGCACTTGTGTTAGTGTTGAAAACCCACTTTTCGCACTTGTGTTAGTGTTGAAAATCCACTTTTCGCACTCGTGTTAGTGTTGAAAAACCACTTTTCGCACTCGTGTTAGTGTTGAAAAACCACTTTTCGCACTTGTGTTGGTGCAGGAAACCACTTTTGCACTTGAATTAGTGTGGAAAAACCACTTTTCGCACTTGTGATAGTGTTGAAAACCCACTTTTCGCACATGTGTTAGTGAAGGAAACCACTTTTCGCACTTGTGTTGGTGCAGGAAACCACTTTTGCACTTGTATTAGTGTGGAAAAAACACTTTTTGCACTTGTGATAGTGTTGAAAAACCACTTTTCGCACTTGTGTTAGTGTTGAAAAACCACTTTTCGCACTTGTGTTGGTGCAGGAAACCACTTTTGCACTTATATTAGAGTGGAAAAACCACTTTTCGCACTTATGTTAGTGTTGAAAAACCACTTTTCGCACTTGTGTTAGTGTTGAAAAAACACTTTTCGCACTTGTGTTGGTGCAGGAAACCACTTTTGCACTTGTATTAGTGTGGAAAAACCACTTTTCGCACTTGTGTTAGTGTTGAAAAACCACTTTTCGCACTTGTGTTAGTGTTGAAAAAACACTTTTCGCACTTGTGTTGGTGCAGGAAACCACTTTTGCACTTGTATTAGTGTGGAAAAACCACTTTTCGCACTTGTGTTAGTGTTGAAAAAACACTTTTCGCACTTGTGTTGGTGCAGGAAACCACTTTTGCACTTGTATTAGTGTGGAAAAACCACTTTTCGCACTTGTGTTAGTGTTGAAAAACCACTTTTCGCACTGGTGTTGGTGAAGGAAACCACTTTTCGCACTTGTGTTAGTGTTGAAAACCCACTTTTCGCACATGTGTTAGTGAAGGAAACCACTTTTCCCACTTGTGTTGGTGTAGGAAACCACTTTTCGCACTTGTGTTAGTGTTGAAAAACTAGTTTTCGCACTTGTGTTGGTGTTGAAAAACCACTTTTCGCATTTGTGTTCGTGTTGAAAACCCACTTTTCGCACATGTGTTAGTGAAGGAAACCACTTTTCGCACTTGTGTTAGTGTTGAAAAACCACTTTTCGCACTCGTGTTAGTGTTGAAAAACCACTTTTCGCACTTGTGTTGGTGCAGGAAACCACTTTTGCACTTGAATTAGTGTGGAAAAACCACTTTTCGCACTTGTGATAGTGTTGAAAACCCACTTTTCACACATGTGTTAGTGAAGGAAACCACTTTTCGCACTTGTGTTGGTGCAGGAAACCACTTTTGCACTTGTATTAGTGTGGAAAAAACACTTTTTGCACTTGTGATAGTGTTGAAAAACCACTTTTCGCACTTGTGTTAGTGTTGAAAAACCACTTTTCGCACTTGTTTTGGTGCAGGAAACCACTTTTGCACTTGTATTAGTGTGGAAAAAACACTTTTTGCACTTGTGATAGTGTTGAAAAACCACTTTTCGCACTTGCGTTAGTGTTGAAAAACCACTTTTCGCACTTGTGTTGGTGCAGGAAACCACTTTTGCACTTGTATTAGTGTGGACAAAACACTTTTTGCACTTGTGATAGTGTTGAAAAACCACTTTTTGCACTTGTGTTAGTGTTGAAAAACCACATTTCGCACTTGTGTTGGTGCAGGAAACCACTTTTGCACTTGTATTAGTGTGGAAAAACCACTTTTCGCACTTGTGTTAGTGTTGAAAAACCACTTTTCGCACTTGTGTTAGTGTTGAAAAACCACTTTTCGCACTTGTGTTGGTGCAGGAAACCACTTTTGCACTTGTATTAGTGTGGAAAAACCACTTTTCGCACTTGTGTTAGTGTTGAAAAACCACTTTTCGCACTGGTGTTGGTGAAGGAAACCACTTTTCGCACTTGTGTTAATGTGGAAAACCCACTTTTCGCACATGTGTTAGTGAAGGAAACCACTTTTCACACTTGTGTTGGTGCAGGAAACCACTTTTGCACTTGTATTAGTGTGGAAAAAACACTTTTTGCACTTGTGATAGTGTTGAAAAACTACTTTTCGCACTTGTGTTAGTGTTGAAAAACCACTTTTCGCACTTGTGTTGGTGCAGGAAACCACTTTTGCACTTGCATTAGTGTGGAAAAACCACTTTTCGCACTTGTGTTAGTGTTGAAAAACCACTTTTCGCACTGGTGTTGGTGAAGCAAACCACTTTTCGCACTTGTGTTAGTGTTGAAAACCCACTTTTCGCACATGTGTTAGTGAAGCAAACCACTTTTCGCACTTGTGTTAGTGTTGAAAACCCACTTTTCGCACATGTGTTAGTGAAGGAAACCACTTTTCGCACAGTGTTGAAAAACCACTTTTCGCACTTGTGTTGGTGCAGGAAACCACTTTTGCACATGTATAAGTGTGGAAAAACCACTTTTCGCACTTGTGTTAGTGTTGAAAAACCACTTTTCGCACTGGTGTTGGTGAAGGAAACCACTTTTCGCACTTGTCTTCGTTTTGAAAAACCACTTTTCGCACTTGTGTTAGTGAAGGAAACCACTTTTCGCACTTGTGTTAGTGTTGAAAACCCACTTTTCGCACTTGTGTTAGTGTTGAAAATCCACTTTTCGCACTCGTGTTAGTGTTGAAAAACCACTTTTCGCACTCGTGTTAGTGTTGAAAAACCACTTTTCGCACTTGTGTTGGTGCAGGAAACCACTTTTGCACTTGAATTAGTGTGGAAAAACCACTTTTCGCACTTGTGATAGTGTTGAAAACCCACTTTTCGCACATGTGTTAGTGAAGGAAACCACTTTTCGCACTTGTGTTGGTGCAGGAAACCACTTTTGCACTTGTATTAGTGTGGAAAAAACACTTTTTGCACTTGTGATAGTGTTGAAAAACCACTTTTCGCACTTGTGTTAGTGTTGAAAAACCACTTTTCGCACTTGTGTTGGTGCAGGAAACCACTTTTGCACTTATATTAGAGTGGAAAAACCACTTTTCGCACTTATGTTAGTGTTGAAAAACCACTTTTCGCACTTGTGTTAGTGTTGAAAAAACACTTTTCGCACTTGTGTTGGTGCAGGAAACCACTTTTGCACTTGTATTAGTGTGGAAAAACCACTTTTCGCACTTGTGTTAGTGTTGAAAAACCACTTTTCGCACTTGTGTTAGTGTTGAAAAAACACTTTTCGCACTTGTGTTGGTGCAGGAAACCACTTTTGCACTTGTATTAGTGTGGAAAAACCACTTTTCGCACTTGTGTTAGTGTTGAAAAAACACTTTTCGCACTTGTGTTGGTGCAGGAAACCACTTTTGCACTTGTATTAGTGTGGAAAAACCACTTTTCGCACTTGTGTTAGTGTTGAAAAACCACTTTTCGCACTGGTGTTGGTGAAGGAAACCACTTTTCGCACTTGTGTTAGTGTTGAAAACCCACTTTTCGCACATGTGTTAGTGAAGGAAACCACTTTTCGCACTTGTGTTGGTGCAGGAAACCACTTTTGCACTTGTATTAGTGTGGAAAAAACACTTTTTGCACTTGTGATAGTGTTGAAAAACCACTTTTCGCACTTGTGTTAGTGTTGAAAAACCACTTTTCGCACTTGTGTTGGTGCAGGAAACCACTTTTGCACTTGTATTAGTGTGGAAAAACCACTTTCGCACTTGTGTTAGTGTTGAAAAACCACTTTTCGCACTTGTGTTAGTGTTGAAAAACCACTTTTCGCACTGGTGTTGGTGAAGGAAACCTCTTTTCGCACTTGTGTTAGTGTTGAAAACCCACTTTTCGCACATGTGTTAGTGAAGGAAACCACTTTTCGCACTTGTGTTGGTGCAGGAAACCACTTTTGCACTTGTATTAGTTTGGAAAAAACACTTTTTGCACTTGTGATAGTGTTGAAAAACAACTTTTCGCACTTGTGTTAGTGTTGAAAAACCACTTTTCGCACTTGTGTTAGTGTTGAAAAACCACTTTTCGCACTGCTGTTGGTGAAGGAAACCACTTTTCGCACTTGTGTTAGTGTTGAAAACCCACTTTTCGCACGTGTTAGTGAAGGAAACCACATTTCGCACTTGTGTTGGTGCAGGAAACCACTTTTGCACTTGTATTAGTGTGGAAAAACCACTTTTCGCACTTGTGTTAGTGTTGAAAAACAACTTTTCGCACTGGTGTTGGTGAAGGAAACCACTTTTCGCACTTGTGTTAGAGTTGAAAACCCACTTTTCGCACATGTGTTACTGAAGGAAACCACTTTTCGCACTTGTATTAGTGTTGAAAAACCACTTTTCGCACTTGTGTTGGTGCAGGAAACCACTTTTGCACTTGTATTAGTGTGGAAAAACCACTTTTCGCACTTGTGTTAGTGTTGAAAAACCACTTTTCGCACTGGTGTTGGTGAAGGAAACCACTTTTGCACTTGTATTAGTGTGGAAAAAACACTTTTTGCACTTGTGATAGTGTTTAAAAACCACTTTTCGCACTTGTGTTAGTGTTGAAAAACCACTTTTCGCACTTGTGATGGAGCAGGAAACCACTTTTGCACTTGCATTAGTGTGGAAAAACCACTTTTCGCACTTGTGTTAGTGTTGAAAAACCACTTTTCGCACTGGTATTGGTGAAGGAAACCACTTTTCGCACTTGTGTTAGTGTTGAAAACACACTTTTCGCACATGTGTTAGTGAAGGAAACCACTTTTTGCACTTGTGTTAGTGTTGAAAACCCACTTTTCGCACTTGTGTTAGTGTTGAAAATCCACTTTTCCGACTTGTGTTGGTGCAGGAAACCACTTTTCCGCTTGTATTAGTGTGGAAAAAACACTTTTTGCACTTGTGATAGTGATGAAAAACCACTTTTCGCACTTGTGTTAGTGTTGAAAAACCACTTTTCGCACTTGTTTTGGTGCAGGAAACCACTTTTGCACTTGTATTAGTGTGGAAAAAACACTTTTTGCACTTGTGATAGTGTTGAAAAAACACTTTTCGCACTTGCGTTAGTGTTGAAAAACCACTTTTCGCACTTGTGTTGGTGCAGGAAACCACTTTTGCACTTGTATTAGTGTGGACAAAACACTTTTCGCACTTGTGTTAGTGTTGAAAAACCACTTTTCGCACTTGTGTTAATGTTGAAAAACCACTTTTCGCACTTGTGTTGGTGCAGGAAACCACTTTTCGCACTTGTGTTAATGTGGAAAACCCACTTTTCGCACATGTGTTAGTGAAGGAAACCACTTTTCACACCTGTGTTGGTGCAGGAAACCACTTTTGCACTTGTATTAGTGTGGAAAAAACACTTTTTGCACTTGTGATAGTGTTGAAAAACCACTTTTCGCACTTGTGTTAGTGTTGAAAAACCACTTTTCGCACTTGTGTTGGTGCAGGAAACCACTTTTGCACTTGCATTAGTGTGGAAAAACCACTTTTAGCACTTGTGTTAGTGTTGAAAAACCACTTTTCGCACTGGTGTTGGTGAAGGAAACCACTTTTCGCACTTGTGTTAGTGTTGAAAACCCACTTTTCGCACATGTGTTAGTGAAGGAAACCACTTTTCGCACTTGTGTTAGTGTTGAAAACCCACTTTTCGCACATGTGTTAGTGAAGGAAACCACTTTTCGCACAGTGTTGAAAAACCACTTTTCGCACTTGTGTTGGTGCAGGAAACCACTTTTGCACATGTATAAGTGTGGAAAAACCACTTTTCGCACTTGTGTTAGTGTTGAAAAACCACTTTTCGCACTGGTGTTGGTGAAGGAAACCACTTTTCACACTTGTGTTCGTTTTGAAAAACCACTTTTCGCACTTGTGTTAGTGAAGGAAACCACTTTTCGCACTTGTGTTAGTGTTGAAAACCCACTTTTCGCACTTGTCTTAGTGTTGAAAATCCACTTTTCCCACTTGTGTTGGTGTAGGAAACCACTTTTCGCACTTGTGTTAGTGTTGAAAAACTAGTTTTCGCACTTGTGTTGGTGTTGAAAAACCACTTTTCGCATTTGTGTTCGTGTTGAAAACCCACTTTTCGCACATGTGTTAGTGAAGGAAACCACTTTTCGCACTTGTGTTAGTGTTGAAAAACCACTTTTCGCACTCGTGTTAGTGTTGAAAAACCACTTTTCGCACTTGTGTTGGTGCAGGAAACCACTTTTGCACTTGAATTAGTGTGGAAAAACCACTTTTCGCACTTGTGATAGTGTTGAAAACCCACTTTTCGCACATGTGTTAGTGAAGGAAACCACTTTTCGCACTTGTATTAGTGTGGAAAAAACACTTTTTGCACTTGTGATAGTGTTGAAAAACCACTTTTCGCACTTGTGTTAGTGTTGAAAAACCACTTTTCGCACTTGTTTTGGTGCAGGAAACCACTTTTGCACTTGTATTAGTGTGGAAAAAACACTTTTTGCACTTGTGATAGTGTTGAAAAACCACTTTTCGCACTTGCGTTAGTGTTGAAAAACCACTTTTCGCACTTGTGTTGGTGCAGGAAACCACTTTTGCACTTGTATTAGTGTGGACAAAACACTTTTTGCACTTGTGATAGTGTTGAAAAACCACTTTTTGCACTTGTGTTAGTGTTGAAAAACCACATTTCGCACTTGTGTTGGTGCAGGAAACCACTTTTGCACTTGTATTAGTGTGGAAAAACCACTTTTCGCACTTGTATTAGTGTTGAAAAACCACTTTTCGCACTTGTGTTAGTGTTGAAAAACCACTTTTCGCACTTGTGTTGGTGCAGGAAACCAGTTTTGCACTTGTATTAGTGTGGAAAAACCACTTTTCGCACTTGTGTTAGTGTTGAAAAACCACATTTCGCACATGTGTTAGTGAAGGAAACCACTTTTCGCACTTGTGTTAGTGTTGAAAACCCACTTTTTGCACATGTGTTAGTGAAGGAAACCACTTTTCGCACTTGTGTTAGTGTTGAAAACCCACTTTTCGCACATGTGTTAGTGAAGGAAACCACTTTTCGCACAGTGTTGTAAAACCACTTTTCGCACTTGTGTTGGTGCAGGAAACCACTTTTGCACTTGTATAAGTGTGGAAAAACCACTTTTCGCACTTGTGTTAGTGTTGAAAATCCACTTTTCGCACTGGTGTTGGTGAAGGAAACCACTTTTCGCACTTGTGTTAGTTTTGAAAAACCACTTTTCGCACTTGTGTTAGTGTTGAAAATCCACTTTTCCGACTTGTGTTGGTGCAGGAAACCAATTTTACGCTTGTATTAGTGTGGAAAAAACACTTTTTGCACTTGTGATAGTGATGAAAAACCACTTTTCGCACTTGTGTTAGTGTTGAAAACCACTTTTCGCACTTGTTTTGGTGCAGGAAACCACTTTTGCACTTGTATTAGTGTGGAAAAAACACTTTTTGCACTTGTGATAGTGTTGAAAAAACACTTTTCGCACTTGCGTTAGTGTTGAAAAACCACTTTTCGCACTTGTGTTGGTGCAGGAAACCACTTTTGCACTTGTATTAGTGTGGACAAAACACTTTTTGCACTTGTGATAGTGTTGAAAAACCACTTTTTGCACTTGTGTTAGTGTTGAAAAACCACATTTCGCACTTGTGTTGGTGCAGGAAACCACTTTTGCACTTGTATTAGTGTGGAAAAACCACTTTTCGCACTTGTGTTAGTGTTGAAAAACCACTTTTCGCACTTGTGTTAGTGTTGAAAAACCACTTTTCGCACTTGTGTTGGTGCAGGAAACCACTTTTGCACTTGTATTAGTGTGGAAAACCACTTTTCGCACTTGTGTTAGTGTTGAAAAACCACTTTTCGCACTGGTGTTGGTGAAGGAAACCACTTTTCGCACTTGTGTTAATGTGGAAAACCCACTTTTCGCACATGTGTTAGTGAAGGAAACCACTTTTCACACCTGTGTTGGTGCAGGAAACCACTTTTGCACTTGTATTAGTGTGGAAAAAACACTTTTTGCACTTGTGATAGTGTTGAAAAACCACTTTTCGCACTTGTGTTAGTGTTGAAAAACCACTTTTCACACTTGTGTTGGTGCAGGAAACCACTTTTGCACTTGCATTAGTGTGGAAAAACCACTTTTAGCACTTGTGTTAGTGTTGAAAAACCACTTTTCGCACTGGTGTTGGTGAAGGAAACCACTTTTCGCACTTGTGTTAGTGTTGAAAACCCACTTTTCGCACATGTGTTAGTGAAGAAAACCACTTTTCGCACTCGTGTTAGTGTTGAAAACCCACTTTTCGCACATGTGTTAGTGAAGGAAACCACTTTTCGCACAGTGTTGAAAAACCACTTTTCGCACTTGTGTTGGTGCAGGAAACCACTTTTGCACATGTATAAGTGTGGAAAAACCACTTTTCGCACTT
>NW_027618224.1:0-80941 GCF_964187855.1 Myxine glutinosa
AAACCCTTTTCTCACTTGTGTTAGTGTTGAAAAACCACTTTTCGCACTTGTGTTAGTGTTGAAAAACCACTTTTTGCACTTGTGTTGGTGCAGGAAACCACTTTTGCACTTGTATTAGTGTGGAAAAAACACTTTTTGCACATGTGATATTGTTGAAAAACCACTTTTTACACTTGTGATAGTGTTGAAAAACCACTTTTCGCACTTGTGTTGGTGCAGGAAACCACTTTTGCACTTGTATTAGTGTGGAAAAACCACTTTTCACACTTGTGTTAGTGTTGAAAAACCACTTTTCGCACTTGTGTTAGTGTTGAAAAACCACTTTTCGCACTTGTGTTGGTGCAGGAAACCACTTTTGCACTTGTATTAGTGTGGAAAAAACACTTTTTGCACTTGTGATAGTGTTGAAAAAACACTTTTTGCACTTGTGTTAGTGTTGAAAAACCACTTTTCGCACTTGTGTTAGTGTTGAAAAACCACTTTTCGCACTTGTGTTGGTGCAGGAAACCACTTTTGGACTTGTATTAGTGTGGAAAAAACATTTTTTGCTCTTGTGATAGTGTTGAAAAACCACTTTTCGCACTTATGATAGTGTTGAAAAACCACTTTTCGCACTTGTGTTAGTGTTGAAAAACCACCTTTCGCACTTGTGTTAGTTTTGAAAACCCACTTTTCGCACTTGTGTTGGTGCAGGAAACCACTTTTGCACTTGTATTAGTGTGGAAAAAACACTTTTCGCACTTGTGTTAGTGTTGAAAAAGCACTTTTCGCACTTGTGTTAGTGTTGAAAAACCACTTTTCGCACTTGTGTTGGTGCAGGAAACCACATTTGCACTTGTATTAGTGTGGAAAAATCACTTTTCGCACTTGTGTTAATGTTGAAAAACCACTTTTCGCACTTGTGTTGGTGCAGGAAACCACTTTTGCACTTGTATTAGTGTGGAAAAAACACTTTTTGCACTTGTGATAGTGTTGAAAAACCACTTTTCGCACTTGTGTTAGTGTTGAAAGACCACTTTTCGCACTTGTGTTGGTGCAGGAAACCACTTTTGCACTTGTATTAGTGTGGAAAAAACACTTTTTGCACTTGTGATAGTGTTGAAAAACCACTTTTTGCACTTGTGTTAGTGTTGAAAAACCACTTTTCGCACTTGTGTTGGTGCAGGAAACCACTTTTGCACTTGTATTAGTGTGGAAAAAACACTTTTTGCACTCGTGATAGTGTTGAAAAACCACTTTTCGCACTTGTGTTAGTGTTGAAAAACCACTTTTCGCACTTGTGTTAGTGTTGAAAAACCACTTTTCGCACTTGTGTTGGTGCAGGAAACCACTTTTGCACTTGTATTAGTGTGGAAAAAACACTTTTTGCACTCGTGATAGTGTTGAAAAACCACTTTTCGCACTTGTGTTAGTGTTGAAAAACCACTTCTCGCACTTGTGTTAGTGTTGAAAAACCACTTTTCGCACTTGTGTTAGTGTTGAAAAACCACTTTTCGCACTTGTGTTGGTGCAGGAAACCACTTTTGCACTTGTATTAGTGTGGAAAAACACCTTTTCGCACTTGTGTTAGTGTTGAAAAACAACTTTTCGCACTTGTGTTAGTGTTGAAAAACCACTTTTCGCACTTGTGTTGGTGCAGGAAACCACTTTTGCACTTGTATTAGTGTGGAAAAAACACTTTTTGCACTTGTGATAGTGTTGAAAAACCACTTTTTGCACTTGTGTTAGTGTTGAAAAACCACTTTTCGCACTTGTGTTAGTGTTGAAAAACCACTTTTCACACTTGTGTTGGTGCAAGAAACCACTTTTGCACTTGTATTAGTGTGGAAAAAACACTTTTTGCACTTGTGATAGTGTTGAAAAACCACTTTTCGCACTTGTGTTAGTGTTGAAAAACCACATTTCGCACTTGTGTTGGTGCAGGAAACCACTTTTGCCCTTATATTAGTGTGGAAAAAACCCTTTTCTCACTTGTGTTAGTGTTGAAAAACCACTTTTCGCACTTGTGTTAGTGTTGAAAAACCACTTTTTGCACTTGTGTTGGTGCAGGAAACCACTTTTGCACTTGTATTAGTGTGGAAAAAACACTTTTTGCACATGTGATATTGTTGAAAAACCACTTTTTGCACTTGTGATAGTGTTGAAAAACCACTTTTCGCACTTGTGTTGGTGCAGGAAACCACTTTTGCACTTGTATTAGTGTGGAAAAACCACTTTTCACACTTGTGTTAGTGTTGAAAAACCACTTTTCGCACTTGTGTTAGTGTTGAAAAACCACTTTTCGCACTTGTGTTGGTGCAGGAAACCACTTTTGCACTTGTATTAGTGTGGAAAAAACACTTTTTGCACTTGTGATAGTGTTGAAAAAACACTTTTTGCACTTGTGTTAGTGTTGAAAAACCACTTTTCGCACTTGTGTTAGTGTTGAAAAACCACTTTTCGCACTTGTGTTGGTGCAGGAAACCACTTTTGGACTTGTATTAGTGTGGAAAAAACATTTTTTGCTCTTGTGATAGTGTTGAAAAACCACTTTTCGCACTTATGATAGTGTTGAAAAACCACTTTTCGCACTTGTGTTAGTGTTGAAAAACCACCTTTCGCACTTGTGTTAGTTTTGAAAACCCACTTTTCGCACTTGTGTTTGTGCAGGAAGCCACTTTTGCACTTGTATTAGTGTGGAAAAAACACTTTTTGCACTTGTGATAGTGTTGAAAAACCACTTTTCGCACTTGTGTTAGTGTTGAAAAACCACTTTTCGCACTTGTGTTGGTGCAGGAAACCACTTTTGCACTTGTATTAGTGTGGAAAAAACACTTTTCGCACTTGTGTTAGTGTTGAAAAACCATTTTTCGCACTTGTGTTAGTGTTGAAAAACCACTTTTCGCACTTGTGTTGGTGCAGGAAACCACTTTTGCACATGTATTAGTGTGGAAAAAACACTTTTTGCACTTATGATAGTGTTGAAAAACCACTTTTCGCACTTGTGTTAGTGTTGAAAAACCACTTTTCGCACTTGTGTTAGTGTTGAAAAACCACTTTTCGCACTTGTGTTGGTGCAGGAAACCACTTTTGCACTTGTATTAGTGTGGACAAAACACTTTTCGCACTTGTATTAGTGTGGAAAAACCACTTTTTGCACATGTGTTAGTGTTGAAAAACCACTTTTCGCACTTGTGTGAGTGTTGAAAAACCACTTTTCGCACTTGTGTTAGTGTTGAAAAACCACTTTTCGCACTTGTGTTGGTGCAGGGAACCACTTTTGCACTTGTATTAGTGTGGAAAAAACACTTTTTGCACTTGTGATAGTGTTGAAAAAGCACTTTTCGCACTTGTGTTAGTGTTGAAAAACCACATTTCGCACTTGTGTTAGTGTTGAAAAACCACTTTTTGCACTTGTGTTGGTGCAGGAAACCACTTTTGCACTTGTATTAGTGTGGAAAAAACACTTTTTGCACTTGTGATAGTGTTGAAAAACCACTTTTCGCACTTGCGTTAGTGTTGAAAAACCACTTTTCGCACTTGTGTTGGTGCAGGAAACCACTTTTGCACTTGTATTAGTGTGGAAAAAACACTTTTCGCACTTGTGTTAGTTTTGAAAAAGCACTTTTCGCACTTGTGTTAGTGTTGAAAAACCACTTTTCGCACTTGTGTTGGTGCAGGAAACCACATTTGCACTTGTATTAGTGTGGAAAAATCACTTTTCGCACTTGTGTTAGTGTTGAAAAACCACTTTTCGCACTTGTGTTGGTGCAGGAAACCACTTTTGCACTTGTATTAGTGTGGAAAAAACACTTATTGCACTTGTGATAGTGTTGAAAAACCACTTTTCGCACTTGTGTTAGTGTTGAAAAACCACTTTTCGCACTTGTGTTGGTGCAGGAAACCACTTTTGCACTTGTATTAGTGTGGAAAAACCACTTTTCGCACTTGTATATGTGGTGTTAGTGTTGAAAAACCACTTTTCGAACTTGTGTTGGTGCAGGAAACCACTTTTGCACTTGTATTAGTGTGGAAAAAACACTTTTTGCACTCGTGATAGTGTTGAAAAACCACTTTACGCACTTGTGTTAGTGTTGAAAAACCACTTTTCGCACTTGTGTTAGTGTTGAAAAACCACTTTTCGCACTTGTGTTGGTGCAGGAAACCACTTTTGCACTTGTATTAGTGTGGAAAAAACACTTTTTGCACTTGTGATAGTGTTGAAAAACCACTTTTCGCACTTGTGTTAGTTTTGAAAAACCACATTTCGCACTTGTGTTAGTGTTGAAAAACCACTTTTTGCACTTGTGTTGGTGCAGGAAACCACTTTTGCACTTGTATTAGTGTGGAAAAAACACTTTTTGCACTTGTGATAGTGTTGAAAAACCACTTTTCGCACTTGTGTTAGTGTTGAAAAACCACTTTTCGCACTTGTGTTGGTGCAGGAAACCACTTTTGCACTTGTATTAGTGTGGAAAAAACACTTTTCGCACTTGTGTTAGTGTTGAAAAAGCACTTTTCGCACTTGTGTTAGTGTTGAAAAACCACTTTTCGCACTTGTGTTGGTGCAGGAAACCACATTTGCACTTGTATTAGTGTGGAAAAATCACTTTTCGCACTTGTGTTAATGTTGAAAAACCACTTTTCGCACTTGTGTTGGTGCAGGAAACCACTTTTGCACTTGTATTAGTGTGGAAAAAACACTTTTTGCACTTGTGATAGTGTTGAAAAACCACTTTTCGCACTTGTGTTAGTGTTGAAAGACCACTTTTCGCACTTGTGTTGGTGCAGGAAACCACTTTTGCACTTGTATTAGTGTGGAAAAAACACTTTTTGCACTTGTGATAGTGTTGAAAAACCACTTTTTGCACTTGTGTTAGTGTTGAAAAACCACTTTTCGCACTTGTGTTGGTGCAGGAAACCACTTTTGCACTTGTATTAGTGTGGAAAAAACACTTTTTGCACTTGTGATAGTGTTGAAAAACCACTTTTCGCACTTGTGTTAGTGTTGAAAAACCACATTTCGCACTTGTGTTAGTGTTGAAAAACCACTTTTTGCACTTGTGTTGGTGCAGGAAACCACTTTTGCACTTGTATTAGTGTGGAAAAAACACTTTTTGCACTTGTGATAGTGTTGAAAAACCACTTTTCGCACTTGTGTTAGTGTTGAAAAACCACTTTTCGCACTTGTGTTGGTGCAGGAAACCACTTTTGCACTTGTATTAGTGTGGAAAAAACACTTTTCGCACTTGTGTTAGTGTTGAAAAAGCACTTTTCGCACTTGTGTTAGTGTTGAAAAACCACTTTTCGCACTTGTGTTGGTGCAGGAAACCACATTTGCACTTGTATTAGTGTGGAAAAATCACTTTTCGCACTTGTGTTAATGTTGAAAAACCACTTTTCGCACTTGTGTTGGTGCAGGAAACCACTTTTGCACTTGTATTAGTGTGGAAAAAACACTTTTTGCACTTGTGATAGTGTTGAAAAACCACTTTTCGCACTTGTGTTAGTGTTGAAAGACCACTTTTCGCACTTGTGTTGGTGCAGGAAACCACTTTTGCACTTGTATTAGTGTGGAAAAAACACTTTTTGCACTTGTGATAGTGTTGAAAAACCACTTTTTGCACTTGTGTTAGTGTTGAAAAACCACTTTTCGCACTTGTGTTGGTGCAGGAAACCACTTTTGCACTTCTATTAGTGTGGAAAAAACACTTTTTGCACTCGTGATAGTGTTGAAAAACCACTTTTCGCACTTGTGTTAGTGTTGAAAAACCACTTTTCGCACTTGTGTTAGTGTTGAAAAACCACTTTTCGCACTTGTGTTTGTGCAGGAAACCACTTTTGCACTTGTATTAGTGTTGAAAAACCACTTTTCGCACTTGTGTTAGTGTTGAAAAACCATTTTTCGCACTTGTGTTAGTGTTGAAAAACCACTTTTCGCACTTGTGTTGGTGCAGGAAACCACTTTTGCACATGTATTAGTGTGGAAAAAACACTTTTTGCACTTGTGATAGTGTTGAAAAACCACTTTTCGCACTTATGTTAGTGTTGAAAAACCACTTTTCGCACTTGTGTTAGTGTTGAAAAACCACTTTTCGCACTTGTGTTGGTGCAGGAAACCACTTTTGCACTTGTATTAGTGTGGAAAAAACACTTTTCGCACTTGTGTTAGTGTTGAAAAAGCACTTTTCGCACTTGTGTTAGTGTTGAAAAACCACTTTTCGCACTTGTGTTGGTGCAGGAAACCACATTTGCACTTGTATTAGTGTGGAAAAATCACTTTTCGCACTTGTGTTAATGTTGAAAAACCACTTTTCGCACTTGTGTTGGTGCAGGAAACCACTTTTGCACTTGTATTAGTGTGGAAAAAACACTTTTTGCACTTGTGATAGTGTTGAAAAACCACTTTTCGCACTTGTGTTAGTGTTGAAAGACCACTTTTCGCACTTGTGTTGGTGCAGGAAACCACTTTTGCACTTGTATTAGTGTGGAAAAAACACTTTTTGCACTTGTGATAGTGTTGAAAAACCACTTTTTGCACTTGTGTTAGTGTTGAAAAACCACTTTTCGCACTTGTGTTGGTGCAGGAAACCACTTTTGCACTTGTATTAGTGTGGAAAAAACACTTTTTGCACTTGTGATAGTGTTGAAAAACCACTTTTCGCACTTGTGTTAGTGTTGAAAAACCACTTTTCGCACTTGTGTTGGTGCAGGAAACCACTTTTGCACTTGTATTAGTGTGGAAAAAACACTTTTCGCACTTGTGTTAGTGTTGAAAAAGCACTTTTCGCACTTGTGTTAGTGTTGAAAAACCACTTTTCGCACTTGTGTTGGTGCAGGAAACCACATTTGCACTTGTATTAGTGTGGAAAAATCACTTTTCGCACTTGTGTTAATGTTGAAAAACCACTTTTCGCACTTGTGTTGGTGCAGGAAACCACTTTTGCACTTGTATTAGTGTGGAAAAAACACTTTTTGCACTTGTGATAGTGTTGAAAAACCACTTTTCGCACTTGTGTTAGTGTTGAAAGACCACTTTTCGCACTTGTGTTGGTGCAGGAAACCACTTTTGCACTTGTATTAGTGTGGAAAAAACACTTTTTGCACTTGTGATAGTGTTGAAAAACCACTTTTTGCACTTGTGTTAGTGTTGAAAAACCACTTTTCGCACTTGTGTTGGTGCAGGAAACCACTTTTGCACTTGTATTAGTGTGGAAAAAACACTTTTTGCACTTGTGATAGTGTTGAAAAACCACTTTTCGCACTTGTGTTAGTGTTGAAAAACCACATTTCGCACTTGTGTTAGTGTTGAAAAACCACTTTTTGCACTTGTGTTGGTGCAGGAAACCACTTTTGCACTTGTATTAGTGTGGAAAAAACACTTTTTGCACTTGTGATAGTGTTGAAAAACCACTTTTCGCACTTGTGTTAGTGTTGAAAAACCACTTTTCGCACTTGTGTTGGTGCAGGAAACCACTTTTGCACTTGTATTAGTGTGGAAAAAACACTTTTCGCACTTGTGTTAGTGTTGAAAAAGCACTTTTCGCACTTGTGTTAGTGTTGAAAAACCACTTTTCGCACTTGTGTTGGTGCAGGAAACCACATTTGCACTTGTATTAGTGTGGAAAAATCACTTTTCGCACTTGTGTTAATGTTGAAAAACCACTTTTCGCACTTGTGTTGGTGCAGGAAACCACTTTTGCACTTGTATTAGTGTGGAAAAAACACTTTTTGCACTTGTGATAGTGTTGAAAAACCACTTTTCGCACTTGTGTTAGTGTTGAAAGACCACTTTTCGCACTTGTGTTGGTGCAGGAAACCACTTTTGCACTTGTATTAGTGTGGAAAAAACACTTTTTGCACTTGTGATAGTGTTGAAAAACCACTTTTTGCACTTGTGTTAGTGTTGAAAAACCACTTTTCGCACTTGTGTTGGTGCAGGAAACCACTTTTGCACTTCTATTAGTGTGGAAAAAACACTTTTTGCACTCGTGATAGTGTTGAAAAACCACTTTTCGCACTTGTGTTAGTGTTGAAAAACCACTTTTCGCACTTGTGTTAGTGTTGAAAAACCACTTTTCGCACTTGTGTTTGTGCAGGAAACCACTTTTGCACTTGTATTAGTGTTGAAAAACCACTTTTCGCACTTGTGTTAGTGTTGAAAAACCATTTTTCGCACTTGTGTTAGTGTTGAAAAACCACTTTTCGCACTTGTGTTGGTGCAGGAAACCACTTTTGCACATGTATTAGTGTGGAAAAAACACTTTTTGCACTTGTGATAGTGTTGAAAAACCACTTTTCGCACTTATGTTAGTGTTGAAAAACCACTTTTCGCACTTGTGTTAGTGTTGAAAAACCACTTTTCGCACTTGTGTTGGTGCAGGAAACCACTTTTGCACTTGTATTAGTGTGGACAAAACACTTTTCGCACTTGTATTAGTGTGGAAAAACCACTTTTTGCACTTGTGTTAGTGTTGAAAAACCACTTTTTGCACTTGTGTGAGTGTTGAAAAACCACTTTTCGCACTTGTGTTAGTGTTGAAAAACCACTTTTCGCACTTGTGTTGGTGCAGGGAACCACTTTTGCACTTGTATTAGTGTGGAAAAAACACTTTTTGCACTTGTGATAGTGTTGAAAAAGCACTTTTCGCACTTGTGTTAGTGTTGAAAAACCACATTTCGCACTTGTGTTAGTGTTGAAAAACCACTTTTTGCACTTGTGTTGGTGCAGGAAACCACTTTTGCACTTGTATTAGTGTGGAAAAAACACTTTTTGCACTTGTGATAGTGTTGAAAAACCACTTTTCGCACTTGTGTTAGTGTTGAAAAACCACTTTTCGCACTTGTGTTGGTGCAGGAAACCACTTTTGCACTTGTATTAGTGTGGAAAAAACACTTTTCGCACTTGTGTTAGTTTTGAAAAAGCACTTTTCGCACTTGTGTTAGTGTTGAAAAACCACTTTTCGCACTTGTGTTGGTGCAGGAAACCACATTTGCACTTGTATTAGTGTGGAAAAATCACTTTTCGCACTTGTGTTAGTGTTGAAAAAACACTTTTCGCACTTGTGTTGGTGCAGGAAACCACTTTTGCACTTGTATTAGTGTGGAAAAAACACTTATTGCACTTGTGATAGTGTTGAAAAACCACTTTTCGCACTTGTGTTAGTGTTGAAAAACCACTTTTCGCACTTGTGTTGGTGCAGGAAACCACTTTTGCACTTGTATTAGTGTGGAAAAACCACTTTTCGCACTTGTATATGTGGTGTTAGTGTTGAAAAACCACTTTTCGAACTTGTGTTGGTGCAAAAAACCACTTTTGCACTTGTATTAGTGTGGAAAAAACACTTTTTGCACTCGTGATAGTGTTGAAAAACCACTTTACGCACTTGTGTTAGTGTTGAAAAACCACTTTTCGCACTTGTGTTAGTGTTGAAAAACCACTTTTCGCACTTGTGTTGGTGCAGGGAACCACTTTTGCACTTGTATTAGTGTGGAAAAAACACTTTTTGCACTTGTGATAGTGTTGAAAAAGCACTTTTCGCACTTGTGTTAGTGTTGAAAAACCACATTTCGCACTTGTGTTAGTGTTGAAAAACCACTTTTTGCACTTGTGTTGGTGCAGGAAACCACTTTTGCACTTGTATTAGTGTGGAAAAAACACTTTTTGCACTTGTGATAGTGTTGAAAAACCACTTTTCGCACTTGTGTTAGTGTTGAAAAACCACTTTTCGCACTTGTGTTGGTGCAGGAAACCACTTTTGCACTTGTATTAGTGTGGAAAAAACACTTTTCGCACTTGTGTTAGTTTTGAAAAAGCACTTTTCGCACTTGTGTTAGTGTTGAAAAACCACTTTTCGCACTTGTGTTGGTGCAGGAAACCAAATTTGCACTTGTATTAGTGTGGAAAAATCACTTTTCGCACTTGTGTTAGTGTTGAAAAACCACTTTTCGCACTTGTGTTGGTGCAGGAAACCACTTTTGCACTTGTATTAGTGTGGAAAAAACACTTATTGCACTTGTGATAGTGTTGAAAAACCACTTTTCGCACTTGTGTTAGTGTTGAAAAACCACTTTTCGCACTTGTGTTGGTGCAGGAAACCACTTTTGCACTTGTATTAGTGTTGAAAAACCACTTTTCGAACTTGTGTTGGTGCAGGAAACCACTTTTGCACTTGTATTAGTGTGGAAAAAACACTTTTTGCACTCGTGATAGTGTTGAAAAACCACTTTACGCACTTGTGTTAGTGTTGAAAAACCACTTTTCGCACTTGTGTTAGTGTTGAAAAACCACTTTTCACACTTGTGTTGGTGCAGGAAACCACTTTTGCACTTGTATTAGTGTTGAAAAACCACTTTTCGCACTTGTGTTAGTGTTGAAAAACGACTTTTCGCACTTGTGTTAGTGTTGAAAAACCACTTTTCGCACTTTTGTTGGTGCAGGAAACCACTTTTGCACTTGTATTAGTGTGGAAAAAACACTTTTCGCACTTGTGTTAGTGTTGAAAAACCACTTTTCGCACTTGTGTTAGTGTTGAAAAACCACTTTTCGCACTTGTGTTGGTGCAGGAAACCACTTTTGCACTTGTATTCGTGTGGAAAAAACACTTTTTGCACTTGTGATAGTGTTGAAAAACCACTTTTCGCACTTGTGTTAGTGTTGAAAAACCACTTTTCGCACTTGTGTTGGTGCAGGAAACCACTTTTGCACTTGTATTAGTGTGGAAAAACCACTTTTCGCACTTGTGTTAGTGTTGAAAAAACCACTTTTCGCACTTGTGTTAGTGTTGAAAAACCACTTTTCGCACTTGTGTTAGTGTTGAAAAACAACTTTTCGCACTTGTGTTGGTGCAGGAAACCACTTTTGCACTTGTATTAGTCTAGAAAAAACACTTTTTGCACTTGTGATAGTGTTGAAAAACCACTTTTCGCACTTGTGTTAGTGTTGAAAAACCACTTTTTGCACTTGTGTTAGTGTTGAAAAACCACTTTTTGCACTTGTGTTGGTGCAGGAAACCACTTTTGCACTTGTATTAGTGTGGAAAAAACACTTTTTGCACTTGTGATAGTGTTGAAAAACCACTTTTCGCACTTGTGTTAGTGTTGAAAAACAACTTTTCGCACTTGTGTTGGTGCAGGAAACCACTTTTGCACTTGTATTAGTGTGGAAAAACAACTTTTCGCACTTGTGTTAGTGTTGAAAAACCACTTTTCGCACTTGTGTTAGTGTTGAAAAACCACTTTTCGCACTTGTGTTGGTGCAGGAAACCACTTTTGCACTTGTATTAGTGTGGAAAAACCACTTTTCGCACTTGTGTTAGTGTTGAAAAACCACTTTTCGCACTTGTGTTAATGTTGAAAAACCACTTTTCGCACTTGTTTTGGTGCAGGAAACCACTTTTTCACTTGTATTAGTGTGGAAAAAATACTTTTTGCACATGTGATAGTGTTGAAAAACCACTTTTCGCACTTGTGTTAGTGTTGAAAAACCACTTTTCGCACTTGTGTTAGTGTTGAAAAACCACTTTTCGCACTTGTGTTGGTGCAGGAAACCACTTTTGCACTTGTATTAGTGTGGAAAAAACACTTTTCGCACTTGTGTTAGTGTTGAAAAACCACTTTTCGCACTTGTGTTAGTGTGAAAAACCACTTTTCACACTTGTGTTGGTGCAGGAAACCATTTTTGCACTTGTATTAGTGTGGAAAAAACACTTTTTGCACTTGTGATAGTGTTGAAAAACCACTTTTTGCACTTGTGTTAGTGTTGAAAAACCACATTTCGCACTTGTGTTGGTGCAGGAAACCACTTTTGCACTTGTATTAGTGTGGAAAAACAACTTTTCGCACTTGTGTTAGTGTTGAAAAACCACTTTTCGCACTTGTGTTAGTGTTGAAAAACCACTTTTCGCACTTGTGTTGGTGCAGGAAACCACTTTTGCACTTGTATTAGTGTGGAAAAACCACTTTTCGCACTTGTGTTAGTGTTGAAAAACAACTTTTCGCACTTGTGTTAGTGTTGAAAAACCACTTTTCGCACTTGTGTTAGTGTGAAAAACCACTTTTCGCACTTGTGTTGGTGCAGGAATCCATTTTTGCACTTGTATTAGTGTGGAAAAAACACTTTTTGCACTTGTGATAGTGTTTAAAAACCACTTTTCGCACTTGTATTGGTGCAGGAAACCACTTTTGCACTTGTATTAGTGTGGAAAAACCACTTTTCGCACTTGTGTTAGTGTTGAAAAACCACTTTTCGCACTTGTGTTAGTGTTGAAAAACCACTTTTCGCACTTGTGTTGGTGCAGGAAACCACTTTTGCACTTGTATTAGTGTGGAAAAAACACTTTTTGCACTTGTGATAGTGTTAAAAAACCACTTTTCGCACTTGTGTTAGTGTTGAAAAACCACTTTTCGCACTTGGGTTGGTGCAGGAAACCACTTTTGCACTTGTATTAGTGTGGAAAAAACACTTTTTGCACTTGTGATAGTGTTGAAAAACCACTTTTCGCACTTGTGTTAGTGTTGAAAAACCACTTTTCGCACTTGTGTTGGTGCAGGAAACCACTTTTGCACTTGTATTAGTGTGGAAAAAACACTTTTTGCACTTGTGATAGTGTTGAAAAACCACTTTTCGCACTTGTGTTAGTGTTGAAAAACCACTTTTCGCACTTGTGTTAGTGTTGAAAAACCACTTTTCGCACTTGTGTTGGTGCAGGAAACCACTTTTGCACTTGTATTAGTGTGGAAAAAACACTTTTTGCACTTGTGATAGTGTTGAAAAACCACTTTTCGCACTTGTGTTAGTGTTTAAAAACCACTTTTCGCACTTGTGTTGGTGCAGGAAACCACTTTTGCATTTGTATTAGTGTTGAAAAACCACTTTTCGCACTTGTGTTAGTGTTGAAAAACCATTTTTCGCACTTGTGTTAGTGTTGAAAAACCACTTTTCGCACTTGTGTTGGTGCAGGAAACCACTTTTGCACATGTATTAGTGTGGAAAAAACACTTTTTGCACTTGTGATAGTGTTGAAAAACCACTTTTCGCACTTGTGTTAGTGTTGAAAAACCACTTTTCGCACTTGTGTTAGTGTTGAAAAACCACTTTTCGCACTTGTGTTGGTGCAGGAAACCACTTTTGCACTTGTATTAGTGTGGACAAAACACTTTTCGCACTTGTATTAGTGTGGAAAAACCACTTTTTGCACATGTGTTAGTGTTGAAAAACCACTTTTCGCACTCGTGTGAGTGTTGAAAAACCACTTTTCGCACTTGTGTTAGTGTTGAAAAACCACTTTTCGCACTTGTGTTGGTGCAGGGAACCACTTTTGCACTTGTATTAGTGTGGAAAAAACACTTTTTGCACTTGTGATAGTGTTGAAAACGCACTTTTCGCACTTGTGTTAGTGTTGAAAAACCACATTTCGCACTTGTGTTAGTGTTGAAAAACCACTTTTTGCACTTGTGTTGGTGCAGGAAACCACTTTTGCACTTGTATTAGTGTGGAAAAAACACTTTTTGCACTTGTGATAGTGTTGAAAAACCACTTTTCGCACTTGCGTTAGTGTTGAAAAACCACTTTTCGCACTTGTGTTGGTGCAGGAAACCACTTTTGCACTTGTATTAGTGTGGAAAAAACACTTTTCGCACTTGTGTTAGTTTTGAAAAAGCACTTTTCGCACTTGTGTTAGTGTTGAAAAACCACTTTTCGCACTTGTGTTGGTGCAGGAAACCACATTTGCACTTGTATTAGTGTGGAAAAATCACTTTTCGCACTTGTGTTAGTGTTGAAAAACCACTTTTCGCACTTGTGTTGGTGCAGGAAACCACTTTTGCACTTGTATTAGTGTGGAAAAAACACTTATTGCACTTGTGATAGTGTTGAAAAACCACTTTTCGCACTTGTGTTAGTGTTGAAAAACCACTTTTCGCACTTGTGTTGGTGCAGGAAACCACTTTTGCACTTGTATTAGTGTGGAAAAACCACTTTTCGCACTTGTATATGTGGTGTTAGTGTTGAAAAACCACTTTTCGAACTTGTGTTGGTGCAGGAAACCACTTTTGCACTTGTATTAGTGTGGAAAAAACACTTTTTGCACTCGTGATAGTGTTGAAAAACCACTTTACGCACTTGTGTTAGTGTTGAAAAACCACTTTTCGCACTTGTGTTAGTGTTGAAAAACCACTTTTCGCACTTGTGTTGGTGCAGGAAACCACTTTTGCACTTGTATTAGTGTGGAAAAAACACTTTTTGCACTTGTGATAGTGTTGAAAAACCACTTTTCGCACTTGTGTTAGTGTTGAAAAACCACATTTCGCACTTGTGTTAGTGTTGAAAAACCACTTTTTGCACTTGTGTTGGTGCAGGAAACCACTTTTGCACTTGTATTAGTGTGGAAAAAACACTTTTTGCACTTGTGATAGTGTTGAAAAACAACTTTTCGCACTTGTGTTAGTGTTGAAAAACCACTTTTCGCACTTGTGTTGGTGCAGGAAACCACTTTTGCACTTGTATTAGTGTGGAAAAAACACTTTTCGCACTTGTGTTAGTGTTGAAAAACCACTTTTCGCACTTGTGTTAGTGTTGAAAAACCACTTTTCACACTTGTGTTGGTGCAAGAAACCACTTTTGCACTTGTATTAGTGTGGAAAAAACACTTTTTGCACTTGTGATAGTGTTGAAAAACCACTTTTCGCACTTGTGTTAGTGTTGAAAAACCACATTTCGCACTTGTGTTGGTGCAGGAAACCACTTTTGCCCTTATATTAGTGTGGAAAAAACCCTTTTCTCACTTGTGTTAGTGTTGAAAAACCACTTTTCGCACTTGTGTTAGTGTTGAAAAACCACTTTTTGCACTTGTGTTGGTGCAGGAAACCACTTTTGCACTTGTATTAGTGTGGAAAAAACACTTTTTGCACATGTGATATTGTTGAAAAACCACTTTTTACACTTGTGATAGTGTTGAAAAACCACTTTTCGCACTTGTGTTGGTGCAGGAAACCACTTTTGCACTTGTATTAGTGTGGAAAAACCACTTTTCACACTTGTGTTAGTGTTGAAAAACCACTTTTCGCACTTGTGTTAGTGTTGAAAAACCACTTTTCGCACTTGTGTTGGTGCAGGAAACCACTTTTGCACTTGTATTAGTGTGGAAAAAACACTTTTTGCACTTGTGATAGTGTTGAAAAAACACTTTTTGCACTTGTGTTAGTGTTGAAAAACCACTTTTCGCACTTGTGTTAGTGTTGAAAAACCACTTTTCGCACTTGTGTTGGTGCAGGAAACCACTTTTGGACTTGTATTAGTGTGGAAAAAACATTTTTTGCTCTTGTGATAGTGTTGAAAAACCACTTTTCGCACTTATGATAGTGTTGAAAAACCACTTTTCGCACTTGTGTTAGTGTTGAAAAACCACCTTTCGCACTTGTGTTAGTTTTGAAAACCCACTTTTCGCACTTGTGTTGGTGCAGGAAACCACTTTTGCACTTGTATTAGTGTGGAAAAAACACTTTTCGCACTTGTGTTAGTGTTGAAAAAGCACTTTTCGCACTTGTGTTAGTGTTGAAAAACCACTTTTCGCACTTGTGTTGGTGCAGGAAACCACATTTGCACTTGTATTAGTGTGGAAAAATCACTTTTCGCACTTGTGTTAATGTTGAAAAACCACTTTTCGCACTTGTGTTGGTGCAGGAAACCACTTTTGCACTTGTATTAGTGTGGAAAAAACACTTTTTGCACTTGTGATAGTGTTGAAAAACCACTTTTCGCACTTGTGTTAGTGTTGAAAGACCACTTTTCGCACTTGTGTTGGTGCAGGAAACCACTTTTGCACTTGTATTAGTGTGGAAAAAACACTTTTTGCACTTGTGATAGTGTTGAAAAACCACTTTTTGCACTTGTGTTAGTGTTGAAAAACCACTTTTCGCACTTGTGTTGGTGCAGGAAACCACTTTTGCACTTGTATTAGTGTGGAAAAAACACTTTTTGCACTCGTGATAGTGTTGAAAAACCACTTTTCGCACTTGTGTTAGTGTTGAAAAACCACTTTTCGCACTTGTGTTAGTGTTGAAAAACCACTTTTCGCACTTGTGTTGGTGCAGGAAACCACTTTTGCACTTGTATTAGTGTGGAAAAAACACTTTTTGCACTCGTGATAGTGTTGAAAAACCACTTTTCGCACTTGTGTTAGTGTTGAAAAACCACTTCTCGCACTTGTGTTATTGTTGAAAAACCACTTTTCGCACTTGTGTTAGTGTTGAAAAACCACTTTTCGCACTTGTGTTGGTGCAGGAAACCACTTTTGCACTTGTATTAGTGTGGAAAAACAACTTTTCGCACTTGTGTTAGTGTTGAAAAACAACTTTTCGCACTTGTGTTAGTGTTGAAAAACCACTTTTCGCACATGTGTTGGTGCAGGAAACCACTTTTGCACTTGTATTAGTGTGGAAAAAACACTTTTTGCACTTGTGATAGTGTTGAAAAACCACTTTTTGCACTTGTGTTAGTGTTGAAAAACCACTTTTCGCACTTGTGTTAGTGTTGAAAAACCACTTTTCACACTTGTGTTGGTGCAAGAAACCACTTTTGCACTTGTATTAGTGTGGAAAAAACACTTTTTGCACTTGTGATAGTGTTGAAAAACCACTTTTCGCACTTGTGTTAGTGTTGAAAAACCACATTTCGCACTTGTGTTGGTGCAGGAAACCACTTTTGCCCTTATATTAGTGTGGAAAAAACCCTTTTCTCACTTGTGTTAGTGTTGAAAAACTACTTTTCGCACTTGTGTTAGTGTTGAAAAACCACTTTTTGCACTTGTGTTGGTGCAGGAAACCACTTTTGCACTTGTATTAGTGTGGAAAAAACACTTTTTGCACATGTGATATTGTTGAAAAACCACTTTTTGCACTTGTGATAGTGTTGAAAAACCACTTTTCGCACTTGTGTTGGTGCAGGAAACCACTTTTGCACTTGTATTAGTGTGGAAAAACCACTTTTCACACTTGTGTTAGTGTTGAAAAACCACTTTTCGCACTTGTGTTAGTGTTGAAAAACCACTTTTCGCACTTGTGTTGGTGCAGGAAACCACTTTTGCACTTGTATTAGTGTGGAAAAAACACTTTTTGCACTTGTGATAGTGTTGAAAAAACACTTTTTGCACTTGTGTTAGTGTTGAAAAACCACTTTTCGCACTTGTGTTAGTGTTGAAAAACCACTTTTCGCACTTGTGTTGGTGCAGGAAACCACTTTTGGACTTGTATTAGTGTGGAAAAAACATTTTTTGCTCTTGTGATAGTGTTGAAAAACCACTTTTCGCACTTATGATAGTGTTGAAAAACCACTTTTCGCACTTGTGTTAGTGTTGAAAAACCACCTTTCGCACTTGTGTTAGTTTTGAAAACCCACTTTTCGCACTTGTGTTTGTGCAGGAAGCCACTTTTGCACTTGTATTAGTGTGGAAAAAACACTTTTTGCACTTGTGATAGTGTTGAAAAACCACTTTTCGCACTTGTGTTAGTGTTGAAAAACCACTTTTCGCACTTGTGTTGGTGCAGGAAACCACTTTTGCACTTGTATTAGTGTGGAAAAAACACTTTTCGCACTTGTGTTAGTGTTGAAAAACCATTTTTCGCACTTGTGTTAGTGTTGAAAAACCACTTTTCGCACTTGTGTTGGTGCAGGAAACCACTTTTGCACATGTATTAGTGTGGAAAAAACACTTTTTGCACTTATGATAGTGTTGAAAAACCACTTTTCGCACTTGTGTTAGTGTGGACAAAACACTTTTCGCACTTGTATTAGTGTGGAAAAACCACTTTTTGCACATGTGTTAGTGTTGAAAAACCACTTTTCGCACTTGTGTGAGTGTTGAAAAACCACTTTTCGCACTTGTGTTAGTGTTGAAAAACCACTTTTCGCACTTGTGTTGGTGCAGGGAACCACTTTTGCACTTGTATTAGTGTGGAAAAAACACTTTTTGCACTTGTGATAGTGTTGAAAAAGCACTTTTCGCACTTGTGTTAGTGTTGAAAAACCACATTTCGCACTTGTGTTAGTGTTGAAAAACCACTTTTTGCACTTGTGTTGGTGCAGGAAACCACTTTTGCACTTGTATTAGTGTGGAAAAAACACTTTTTGCACTTGTGATAGTGTTGAAAAACCACTTTTCGCACTTGCGTTAGTGTTGAAAAACCACTTTTCGCACTTGTGTTGGTGCAGGAAACCACTTTTGCACTTGTATTAGTGTGGAAAAAACACTTTTCGCACTTGTGTTAGTTTTGAAAAAGCACTTTTCGCACTTGTGTTAGTGTTGAAAAACCACTTTTCGCACTTGTGTTGGTGCAGGAAACCACATTTGCACTTGTATTAGTGTGGAAAAATCACTTTTCGCACTTGTGTTAGTGTTGAAAAACCACTTTTCGCACTTGTGTTGGTGCAGGAAACCACTTTTGCACTTGTATTAGTGTGGAAAAAACACTTATTGCACTTGTGATAGTGTTGAAAAACCACTTTTCGCACTTGTGTTAGTGTTGAAAAACCACTTTTCGCACTTGTGTTGGTGCAGGAAACCACTTTTGCACTTGTATTAGTGTGGAAAAACCACTTTTCGCACTTGTATATGTGGTGTTAGTGTTGAAAAACCACTTTTCGAACTTGTGTTGGTGCAGGAAACCACTTTTGCACTTGTATTAGTGTGGAAAAAACACTTTTTGCACTCGTGATAGTGTTGAAAAACCACTTTACGCACTTGTGTTAGTGTTGAAAAACCACTTTTCGCACTTGTGTTAGTGTTGAAAAACCACTTTTCGCACTTGTGTTGGTGCAGGAAACCACTTTTGCACTTGTATTAGTGTGGAAAAAACACTTTTTGCACTTGTGATAGTGTTGAAAAACCACTTTTCGCACTTGTGTTAGTGTTGAAAAACCACATTTCGCACTTGTGTTAGTGTTGAAAAACCACTTTTTGCACTTGTGTTGGTGCAGGAAACCACTTTTGCACTTGTATTAGTGTGGAAAAAACACTTTTTGCACTTGTGATAGTGTTGAAAAACCACTTTTCGCACTTGTGTTAGTGTTGAAAAACCACTTTTCGCACTTGTGTTGGTGCAGGAAACCACTTTTGCACTTGTATTAGTGTGGAAAAAACACTTTTCGCACTTGTGTTAGTGTTGAAAAAGCACTTTTCGCACTTGTGTTAGTGTTGAAAAACCACTTTTCGCACTTGTGTTGGTGCAGGAAACCACATTTGCACTTGTATTAGTGTGGAAAAATCACTTTTCGCACTTGTGTTAATGTTGAAAAACCACTTTTCGCACTTGTGTTGGTGCAGGAAACCACTTTTGCACTTGTATTAGTGTGGAAAAAACACTTTTTGCACTTGTGATAGTGTTGAAAAACCACTTTTCGCACTTGTGTTAGTGTTGAAAGACCACTTTTCGCACTTGTGTTGGTGCAGGAAACCACTTTTGCACTTGTATTAGTGTGGAAAAAACACTTTTTGCACTTGTGATAGTGTTGAAAAACCACTTTTTGCACTTGTGTTAGTGTTGAAAAACCACTTTTCGCACTTGTGTTGGTGCAGGAAACCACTTTTGCACTTCTATTAGTGTGGAAAAAACACTTTTTGCACTCGTGATAGTGTTGAAAAACCACTTTTCGCACTTGTGTTAGTGTTGAAAAACCACTTTTCGCACTTGTGTTAGTGTTGAAAAACCACTTTTCGCACTTGTGTTTGTGCAGGAAACCACTTTTGCACTTGTATTAGTGTTGAAAAACCACTTTTCGCACTTGTGTTAGTGTTGAAAAACCATTTTTCGCACTTGTGTTAGTGTTGAAAAACCACTTTTCGCACTTGTGTTGGTGCAGGAAACCACTTTTGCACATGTATTAGTGTGGAAAAAACACTTTTTGCACTTGTGATAGTGTTGAAAAACCACTTTTCGCACTTATGTTAGTGTTGAAAAACCACTTTTCGCACTTGTGTTAGTGTTGAAAAACCACTTTTCGCACTTGTGTTGGTGCAGGAAACCACTTTTGCACTTGTATTAGTGTGGACAAAACACTTTTCGCACTTGTATTAGTGTGGAAAAACCACTTTTTGCACTTGTGTTAGTGTTGAAAAACCACTTTTTGCACTTGTGTGAGTGTTGAAAAACCACTTTTCGCACTTGTGTTAGTGTTGAAAAACCACTTTTCGCACTTGTGTTGGTGCAGGGAACCACTTTTGCACTTGTATTAGTGTGGAAAAAACACTTTTTGCACTTGTGATAATGTTGAAAAAGCACTTTTCGCACTTGTGTTAGTGTTGAAAAACCACATTTCGCACTTGTGTTAGTGTTGAAAAACCACTTTTTGCACTTGTGTTGGTGCAGGAAACCACTTTTGCACTTGTATTAGTGTGGAAAAAACACTTTTTGCACTTGTGATAGTGTTGAAAAACCACTTTTCGCACTTGCGTTAGTGTTGAAAAACCACTTTTCGCACTTGTGTTGGTGCAGGAAACCACTTTTGCACTTGTATTAGTGTGGAAAAAACACTTTTCACACTTGTGTTAGTTTTGAAAAAGCACTTTTCGCACTTGTGTTAGTGTTGAAAAACCACTTTTCGCACTTGTGTTGGTGCAGGAAACCACATTTGCACTTGTATTAGTGTGGAAAAATCACTTTTCGCACTTGTGTTAGTGTTGAAAAAACACTTTTCGCACTTGTGTTGGTGCAGGAAACCACTTTTGCACTTGTATTAGTGTGGAAAAAACACTTATTGCACTTGTGATAGTGTTGAAAAACCACTTTTCGCACTTGTGTTAGTGTTGAAAAACCACTTTTCGCACTTGTGTTGGTGCAGGAAACCACTTTTGCACTTGTATTAGTGTGGAAAAACCACTTTTCGCACTTGTATATGTGGTGTTAGTGTTGAAAAACCACTTTTCGAACTTGTGTTGGTGCAAAAAACCACTTTTGCACTTGTATTAGTGTGGAAAAAACACTTTTTGCACTCGTGATAGTGTTGAAAAACCACTTTACGCACTTGTGTTAGTGTTGAAAAACCACTTTTCGCACTTGTGTTAGTGTTGAAAAACCACTTTTCGCACTTGTGTTGGTGCAGGGAACCACTTTTGCACTTGTATTAGTGTGGAAAAAACACTTTTTGCACTTGTGATAGTGTTGAAAAAGCACTTTTCGCACTTGTGTTAGTGTTGAAAAACCACATTTTGCACTTGTGTTAGTGTTGAAAAACCACTTTTTGCACTTGTGTTGGTGCAGGAAACCACTTTTGCACTTGTATTAGTGTGGAAAAAACACTTTTTGCACTTGTGATAGTGTTGAAAAACCACTTTTCGCACTTGTGTTAGTGTTGAAAAACCACTTTTCGCACTTGTGTTGGTGCAGGAAACCACTTTTGCACTTGTATTAGTGTGGAAAAAACACTTTTCGCACTTGTGTTAGTTTTGAAAAAGCACTTTTCGCACTTGTGTTAGTGTTGAAAAACCACTTTTCGCACTTGTGTTGGTGCAGGAAACCAAATTTGCACTTGTATTAGTGTGGAAAAATCACTTTTCGCACTTGTGTTAGTGTTGAAAAACCACTTTTCGCACTTGTGTTGGTGCAGGAAACCACTTTTGCACTTGTATTAGTGTGGAAAAAACACTTATTGCACTTGTGATAGTGTTGAAAAACCACTTTTCGCACTTGTGTTAGTGTTGAAAAACCACTTTTCGCACTTGTGTTGGTGCAGGAAACCACTTTTGCACTTGTATTAGTGTTGAAAAACCACTTTTCGAACTTGTGTTGGTGCAGGAAACCACTTTTGCACTTGTATTAGTGTGGAAAAAACACTTTTTGCACTCGTGATAGTGTTGAAAAACCACTTTACGCACTTGTGTTAGTGTTGAAAAACCACTTTTCGCACTTGTGTTAGTGTTGAAAAACCACTTTTCGCACTTGTGTTGGTGCAGGAAACCACTTTTGCACTTGTATTAGTGTGGAAAAACCACTTTTCGCACTTGTGTTAGTGTTGAAAAACGACTTTTCGCACTTGTGTTAGTGTTGAAAAACCACTTTTCGCACTTTTGTTGGTGCAGGAAACCACTTTTGCACTTGTATTAGTGTGGAAAAAACACTTTTCGCACTTGTGTTAGTGTTGAAAAACCACTTTTCGCACTTGTGTTAGTGTTGAAAAACCACTTTTCGCACTTGTGTTGGTGCAGGAAACCACTTTTGCACTTGTATTCGTGTGGAAAAAACACTTTTTGCACTTGTGATAGTGTTGAAAAACCACTTTTCGCACTTGTGTTAGTGTTGAAAAACAACTTTTCGCACTTGTGTTGGTGCAGGAAACCACTTTTGCACTTGTATTAGTGTGGAAAAACCACTTTTCGCACTTGTGTTAGTGTTGAAAAAACCACTTTTCGCACTTGTGTTAGTGTTGAAAAACCACTTTTCGCACTTGTGTTAGTGTTGAAAAACAACTTTTCGCACTTGTGTTGGTGCAGGAAACCACTTTTGCACTTGTATTAGTCTAGAAAAAACACTTTTTGCACTTGTGATAGTGTTGAAAAACCACTTTTCGCACTTGTGTTAGTGTTGAAAAACCACTTTTTGCACTTGTGTTAGTGTTGAAAAACCACTTTTTGCACTTGTGTTGGTGCAGGAAACCACTTTTGCACTTGTATTAGTGTGGAAAAAACACTTTTTGCACTTGTGATAGTGTTGAAAAACCACTTTTCGCACTTGTGTTAGTGTTGAAAAACAACTTTTCGCACTTGTGTTGGTGCAGGAAACCACTTTTGCACTTGTATTAGTGTGGAAAAACAACTTTTCGCACTTGTGTTAGTGTTGAAAAACCACTTTTCGCACTTGTGTTAGTGTTGAAAAACCACTTTTCGCACTTGTGTTGGTGCAGGAAACCACTTTTGCACTTGTATTAGTGTGGAAAAACCACTTTTCGCACTTGTGTTAGTGTTGAAAAACCACTTTTCGCACTTGTGTTAATGTTGAAAAACCACTTTTCGCACTTGTTTTGGTGCAGGAAACCACTTTTTCACTTGTATTAGTGTGGAAAAAAATACTTTTTGCACATGTGATAGTGTTGAAAAACCACTTTTCGCACTTGTGTTAGTGTTGAAAAACCACTTTTCGCACTTGTGTTAGTGTTGAAAAACCACTTTTCGCACTTGTGTTGGTGCAGGAAACCACTTTTGCACTTGTATTAGTGTGGAAAAAACACTTTTCGCACTTGTGTTAGTGTTGAAAAACCACTTTTCGCACTTGTGTTAGTGTGAAAAACCACTTTTCGCACTTGTGTTGGTGCAGGAAACCATTTTTGCACTTGTATTAGTGTGGAAAAAACACTTTTTGCACTTGTGATAGTGTTGAAAAACCACTTTTTGCACTTGTGTTAGTGTTGAAAAACCACATTTCGCACTTGTGTTGGTGCAGGAAACCACTTTTGCACTTGTATTAGTGTGGAAAAACAACTTTTCGCACTTGTGTTAGTGTTGAAAAACCACTTTTCGCACTTGTGTTAGTGTTGAAAAACCACTTTTCGCACTTGTGTTGGTGCAGGAAACCACTTTTGCACTTGTATAAGTGTGGAAAAACCACTTTTCGCACTTGTGTTAGTGTTGAAAAACAACTTTTCGCACTTGTGTTAGTGTTGAAAAACCACTTTTCGCACTTGTGTTAGTGTGAAAAACCACTTATCGCACTTGTGTTGGTGCAGGAATCCATTTTTGCACTTGTATTAGTGTGGAAAAAAACACTTTTTGCACTTGTGATAGTGTTTAAAAACCACTTTTCGCACTTGTATTGGTGCAGGAAACCACTTTTGCACTTGTATTAGTGTGGAAAAACCACTTTTCGCACTTGTGTTAGTGTTGAAAAACCACTTTTCGCACTTGTGTTAGTGTTGAAAAACCACTTTTCGCACTTGTGTTGGTGCAGGAAACCACTTTTGCACTTGTATTAGTGTGGAAAAAACACTTTTTGCACTTGTGATAGTGTTAAAAAACCACTTTTCGCACTTGTGTTAGTGTTGAAAAACCACTTTTCGCACTTGGGTTGGTGCAGGAAACCACTTTTGCACTTGTATTAGTGTGGAAAAAACACTTTTTGCACTTGTGATAGTGTTGAAAAACCACTTTTCGCACTTGTGTTAGTGTTGAAAAACCACTTTTCGCACTTGTGTTGGTGCAGGAAACCACTTTTGCACTTGTATTAGTGTGGAAAAAACACTTTTTGCACTTGTGATAGTGTTGAAAAACCACTTTTCGCACTTGTGTTAGTGTTGAAAAACCACTTTTCGCACTTGTGTTAGTGTTGAAAAACCACTTTTCGCACTTGTGTTGGTGCAGGAAACCACTTTTGCACTTGTATTAGTGTGGAAAAAACACTTTTTGCACTTGTGATAGTGTTGAAAAACCACTTTTCGCACTTGTGTTAGTGTTTAAAAACCACTTTTCGCACTTGTGTTGGTGCAGGAAACCACTTTTGCATTTGTATTAGTGTTGAAAAACCACTTTTCGCACTTGTGTTAGTGTTGAAAAACCATTTTTCGCACTTGTGTTAGTGTTGAAAAACCACTTTTCGCACTTGTGTTGGTGCAGGAAACCACTTTTGCACATGTATTAGTGTGGAAAAAACACTTTTTGCACTTGTGATAGTGTTGAAAAACCACTTTTCGCACTTGTGTTAGTGTTGAAAAACCACTTTTCGCACTTGTGTTAGTGTTGAAAAACCACTTTTCGCACTTGTGTTGGTGCAGGAAACCACTTTTGCACTTGTATTAGTGTGGACAAAACACTTTTCGCACTTGTATTAGTGTGGAAAAACCACTTTTTGCACATGTGTTAGTGTTGAAAAACCACTTTTCGCACTCGTGTGAGTGTTGAAAAACCACTTTTCGCACTTGTGTTAGTGTTGAAAAACCACTTTTCGCACTTGTGTTGGTGCAGGGAACCACTTTTGCACTTGTATTAGTGTGGAAAAAACACTTTTTGCACTTGTGATAGTGTTGAAAAAGCACTTTTCGCACTTGTGTTAGTGTTGAAAAACCACATTTCGCACTTGTGTTAGTGTTGAAAAACCACTTTTTGCACTTGTGTTGGTGCAGGAAACCACTTTTGCACTTGTATTAGTGTGGAAAAAACACTTTTTGCACTTGTGATAGTGTTGAAAAACCACTTTTCGCACTTGCGTTAGTGTTGAAAAACCACTTTTCGCACTTGTGTTGGTGCAGGAAACCACTTTTGCACTTGTATTAGTGTGGAAAAAACACTTTTCGCACTTGTGTTAGTTTTGAAAAAGCACTTTTCGCACTTGTGTTAGTGTTGAAAAACCACTTTTCGCACTTGTGTTGGTGCAGGAAACCACATTTGCACTTGTATTAGTGTGGAAAAATCACTTTTCGCACTTGTGTTAGTGTTGAAAAACCACTTTTCGCACTTGTGTTGGTGCAGGAAACCACTTTTGCACTTGTATTAGTGTGGAAAAAACACTTATTGCACTTGTGATAGTGTTGAAAAACCACTTTTCGCACTTGTGTTAGTGTTGAAAAACCACTTTTCGCACTTGTGTTGGTGCAGGAAACCACTTTTGCACTTGTATTAGTGTGGAAAAACCACTTTTCGCACTTGTATATGTGGTGTTAGTGTTGAAAAACCACTTTTCGAACTTGTGTTGGTGCAGGAAACCACTTTTGCACTTGTATTAGTGTGGAAAAAACACTTTTTGCACTCGTGATAGTGTTGAAAAACCACTTTACGCACTTGTGTTAGTGTTGAAAAACCACTTTTCGCACTTGTGTTAGTGTTGAAAAACCACTTTTCGCACTTGTGTTGGTGCAGGAAACCACTTTTGCACTTGTATTAGTGTGGAAAAAACACTTTTTGCACTTGTGATAGTGTTGAAAAACCACTTTTCGCACTTGTGTTAGTGTTGAAAAACCACATTTCGCACTTGTGTTAGTGTTGAAAAACCACTTTTTGCACTTGTGTTGGTGCAGGAAACCACTTTTGCACTTGTATTAGTGTGGAAAAAACACTTTTTGCACTTGTGATAGTGTTGAAAAACCACTTTTCGCACTTGTGTTAGTGTTGAAAAACCACTTTTCGCACTTGTGTTGGTGCAGGAAACCACTTTTGCACTTGTATTAGTGTGGAAAAAACACTTTTCGCACTTGTGTTAGTGTTGAAAAAGCACTTTTCGCACTTGTGTTAGTGTTGAAAAACCACTTTTCGCACTTGTGTTGGTGCAGGAAACCACATTTGCACTTGTATTAGTGTGGAAAAATCACTTTTCGCACTTGTGTTAATGTTGAAAAACCACTTTTCGCACTTGTGTTGGTGCAGGAAACCACTTTTGCACTTGTATTAGTGTGGAAAAAACACTTTTTGCACTTGTGATAGTGTTGAAAAACCACTTTTCGCACTTGTGTTAGTGTTGAAAGACCACTTTTCGCACTTGTGTTGGTGCAGGAAACCACTTTTGCACTTGTATTAGTGTGGAAAAAACACTTTTTGCACTTGTGATAGTGTTGAAAAACCACTTTTTGCACTTGTGTTAGTGTTGAAAAACCACTTTTCGCACTTGTGTTGGTGCAGGAAACCACTTTTGCACTTGTATTAGTGTGGAAAAAACACTTTTTGCACTCGTGATAGTGTTGAAAAACCACTTTTCGCACTTGTGTTAGTGTTGAAAAACCACTTTTCGCACTTGTGTTAGTGTTGAAAAACCACTTTTCGCACTTGTGTTGGTGCAGGAAACCACTTTTGCACTTGTATTAGTGTGGAAAAAACACTTTTTGCACTCGTGATAGTGTTGAAAAACCACTTTTCGCACTTGTGTTAGTGTTGAAAAACCACTTCTCGCACTTGTGTTAGTGTTGAAAAACCACTTTTCGCACTTGTGTTAGTGTTGAAAAACCACTTTTCGCACTTGTGTTGGTGCAGGAAACCACTTTTGCACTTGTATTAGTGTGGAAAAACAACTTTTCGCACTTGTGTTAGTGTTGAAAAACAACTTTTCGCACTTGTGTTAGTGTTGAAAAACCACTTTTCGCACTTGTGTTGGTGCAGGAAACCACTTTTGCACTTGTATTAGTGTGGAAAAAACACTTTTTGCACTTGTGATAGTGTTGAAAAACCACTTTTTGCACTTGTGTTAGTGTTGAAAAACCACTTTTCGCACTTGTGTTAGTGTTGAAAAACCACTTTTCACACTTGTGTTGGTGCAAGAAACCACTTTTGCACTTGTATTAGTGTGGAAAAAACACTTTTTGCACTTGTGATAGTGTTGAAAAACCACTTTTCGCACTTGTGTTAGTGTTGAAAAACCACATTTCGCACTTGTGTTGGTGCAGGAAACCACTTTTGCCCTTATATTAGTGTGGAAAAAACCCTTTTCTCACTTGTGTTAGTGTTGAAAAACCACTTTTCGCACTTGTGTTAGTGTTGAAAAACCACTTTTTGCACTTGTGTTGGTGCAGGAAACCACTTTTGCACTTGTATTAGTGTGGAAAAAACACTTTTTGCACATGTGATATTGTTGAAAAACCACTTTTTACACTTGTGATAGTGTTGAAAAACCACTTTTCGCACTTGTGTTGGTGCAGGAAACCACTTTTGCACTTGTATTAGTGTGGAAAAACCACTTTTCACACTTGTGTTAGTGTTGAAAAACCACTTTTCGCACTTGTGTTAGTGTTGAAAAACCACTTTTCGCACTTGTGTTGGTGCAGGAAACCACTTTTGCACTTGTATTAGTGTGGAAAAAACACTTTTTGCACTTGTGATAGTGTTGAAAAAACACTTTTTGCACTTGTGTTAGTGTTGAAAAACCACTTTTCGCACTTGTGTTAGTGTTGAAAAACCACTTTTCGCACTTGTGTTGGTGCAGGAAACCACTTTTGGACTTGTATTAGTGTGGAAAAAACATTTTTTGCTCTTGTGATAGTGTTGAAAAACCACTTTTCGCACTTATGATAGTGTTGAAAAACCACTTTTCGCACTTGTGTTAGTGTTGAAAAACCACCTTTCGCACTTGTGTTAGTTTTGAAAACCCACTTTTCGCACTTGTGTTGGTGCAGGAAACCACTTTTGCACTTGTATTAGTGTGGAAAAAACACTTTTCGCACTTGTGTTAGTGTTGAAAAAGCACTTTTCGCACTTGTGTTAGTGTTGAAAAACCACTTTTCGCACTTGTGTTGGTGCAGGAAACCACATTTGCACTTGTATTAGTGTGGAAAAATCACTTTTCGCACTTGTGTTAATGTTGAAAAACCACTTTTCGCACTTGTGTTGGTGCAGGAAACCACTTTTGCACTTGTATTAGTGTGGAAAAAACACTTTTTGCACTCGTGATAGTGTTGAAAAACCACTTTTCGCACTTGTGTTAGTGTTGAAAAACCACTTCTCGCACTTGTGTTAGTGTTGAAAAACCACTTTTCGCACTTGTGTTAGTGTTGAAAAACCACTTTTCGCACTTGTGTTGGTGCAGGAAACCACTTTTGCACTTGTATTAGTGTGGAAAAACAACTTTTCGCACTTGTGTTAGTGTTGAAAAACAACTTTTCGCACTTGTGTTAGTGTTGAAAAACCACTTTTCGCACTTGTGTTGGTGCAGGAAACCACTTTTGCACTTGTATTAGTGTGGAAAAAACACTTTTTGCACTTGTGATAGTGTTGAAAAACCACTTTTTGCACTTGTGATAGTGTTGAAAAACCACTTTTCGCACTTGTGTTAGTGTTGAAAAACCACTTTTCACACTTGTGTTGGTGCAAGAAACCACTTTTGCACTTGTATTAGTGTGGAAAAAACACTTTTTGCACTTGTGATAGTGTTGAAAAACCACTTTTCGCACTTGTGTTAGTGTTGAAAAACCACATTTCGCACTTGTGTTGGTGCAGGAAACCACTTTTGCCCTTATATTAGTGTGGAAAAAACCCTTTTCTCACTTGTGTTAGTGTTGAAAAACCACTTTTCGCACTTGTGTTAGTGTTGAAGAACCACTTTTTGCACTTGTGTTGGTGCAGGAAACCACTTTTGCACTTGTATTAGTGTGGAAAAAACACTTTTTGCACATGTGATATTGTTGAAAAACCACTTTTTGCACTTGTGATAGTGTTGAAAAACCACTTTTTGCACTTGTGTTGGTGCAGGAAACCACTTTTGCACTTGTATTAGTGTGGAAAAACCACTTTTCACACTTGTGTTAGTGTTGAAAAACCACTTTTCGCACTTGTGTTAGTGTTGAAAAACCACTTTTCGCACTTGTGTTGGTGCAGGAAACCACTTTTGCACTTGTATTAGTGTGGAAAAAACACTTTTTGCACTTGTGATAGTGTTGAAAAAACACTTTTTGCACTTGTGTTAGTGTTGAAAAACCACTTTTCGCACTTGTGTTAGTGTTGAAAAACCACTTTTCGCACTTGTGTTGGTGCAGGAAACCACTTTTGGACTTGTATTAGTGTGGAAAAAACATTTTTTGCTCTTGTGATAGTGTTGAAAAACCACTTTTCGCACTTATGATAGTGTTGAAAAACCACTTTTCGCACTTGTGTTAGTGTTGAAAAACCACCTTTCACACTTGTGTTAGTTTTGAAAACCCACTTTTCGCACTTGTGTTTGTGCAGGAAGCCACTTTTGCACTTGTATTAGTGTGGAAAAAACACTTTTTGCACTTGTGATAGTGTTGAAAAACCACTTTTCGCACTTGTGTTAGTGTTGAAAAACCACTTTTCGCACTTGTGTTGGTGCAGGAAACCACTTTTGCACTTGTATTAGTGTGGAAAAAACACTTTTCGCACTTGTGTTAGTGTTGAAAAACCATTTTTCGCACTTGTGTTAGTGTTGAAAAACCACTTTTCGCACTTGTGTTGGTGCAGGAAACCACTTTTGCACATGTATTAGTGTGGAAAAAACACTTTTTGCACTTATGATAGTGTTGAAAAACCACTTTTCGCACTTGTGTTAGTGTTGAAAAACCACTTTTCGCACTTGTGTTAGTGTTGAAAAACCACTTTTCGCACTTGTGTTGGTGCAGGAAACCACTTTTGCACTTGTATTAGTGTGGACAAAACACTTTTCGCACTTGTATTAGTGTGGAAAAACCACTTTTTGCACATGTGTTAGTGTTGAAAAACCACTTTTCGCACTTGTGTGAGTGTTGAAAAACCACTTTTCGCACTTGTGTTAGTGTTGAAAAACCACTTTTCGCACTTGTGTTGGTGCAGGGAACCACTTTTGCACTTGTATTAGTGTGGAAAAAACACTTTTTGCACTCGTGATAGTGTTGAAAAACCACTTTTCGCACTTGTGTTAGTGTTGAAAAACCACTTTTCGCACTTGTGTTGGTGCAGGAAACCACTTTTGCACTTGTATTAGTGTGGAAAAAACACTTTTTGCACTCGTGATAGTGTTGAAAAACCACTTTTCGCACTTGTGTTAGTGTTGAAAAACCACTTCTCGCACTTGTGTTAGTGTTGAAAAACCACTTTTCGCACTTGTGTTGGTGCAGGAAACCACTTTTGCACTTGTATTAGTGTGGAAAAACAACTTTTCGCACTTGTGTTAGTGTTGAAAAACAACTTTTCGCACTTGTGTTAGTGTTGAAAAACCACTTTTCGCACTTGTGTTGGTGCAGGAAACCACTTTTGCACTTGTATTAGTGTGGAAAAAACACTTTTTGCACTTGTGATAGTGTTGAAAAACCACTTTTTGCACTTGTGTTAGTGTTGAAAAACCACTTTTCGCACTTGTGTTAGTGTTGAAAAACCACTTTTCACACTTGTGTTGGTGCAAGAAACCACTTTTGCACTTGTATTAGTGTGGAAAAAACACTTTTTGCACTTGTGATAGTGTTGAAAAACCACTTTTCGCACTTGTGTTAGTGTTGAAAAACCACATTTCGCACTTGTGTTGGTGCAGGAAACCACTTTTGCCCTTATATTAGTGTGGAAAAAACCCTTTTCTCACTTGTGTTAGTGTTGAAAAACCACTTTTCGCACTTGTGTTAGTGTTGAAAAACCACTTTTTGCACTTGTGTTGGTGCAGGAAACCACTTTTGCACTTGTATTAGTGTGGAAAAAACACTTTTTGCACATGTGATATTGTTGAAAAACCACTTTTTACACTTGTGATAGTGTTGAAAAACCACTTTTCGCACTTGTGTTGGTGCAGGAAACCACTTTTGCACTTGTATTAGTGTGGAAAAACCACTTTTCACACTTGTGTTAGTGTTGAAAAACCACTTTTCGCACTTGTGTTAGTGTTGAAAAACCACTTTTCGCACTTGTGTTGGTGCAGGAAACCACTTTTGCACTTGTATTAGTGTGGAAAAAACACTTTTTGCACTTGTGATAGTGTTGAAAAAACACTTTTTGCACTTGTGTTAGTGTTGAAAAACCACTTTTTGCACTTGTGTTAGTGTTGAAAAACCACTTTTCGCACTTGTGTTGGTGCAGGAAACCACTTTTGGACTTGTATTAGTGTGGAAAAAACATTTTTTGCTCTTGTGATAGTGTTGAAAAACCACTTTTCGCACTTATGATAGTGTTGAAAAACCACTTTTCGCACTTGTGTTAGTGTTGAAAAACCACCTTTCGCACTTGTGTTAGTTTTGAAAACCCACTTTTCGCACTTGTGTTGGTGCAGGAAACCACTTTTGCACTTGTATTAGTGTGGAAAAAACACTTTTCGCACTTGTGTTAGTGTTGAAAAAGCACTTTTCGCACTTGTGTTAGTGTTGAAAAACCACTTTTCGCACTTGTGTTGGTGCAGGAAACCACATTTGCACTTGTATTAGTGTGGAAAAATCACTTTTCGCACTTGTGTTAATGTTGAAAAACCACTTTTCGCACTTGTGTTGGTGCAGGAAACCACTTTTGCACTTGTATTAGTGTGGAAAAAACACTTTTTGCACTCGTGATAGTGTTGAAAAACCACTTTTCGCACTTGTGTTAGTGTTGAAAAACCACTTCTCGCACTTGTGTTAGTGTTGAAAAACCACTTTTCGCACTTGTGTTAGTGTTGAAAAACCACTTTTCGCACTTGTGTTGGTGCAGGAAACCACTTTTGCACTTGTATTAGTGTGGAAAAACAACTTTTCGCACTTGTGTTAGTGTTGAAAAACAACTTTTCGCACTTGTGTTAGTGTTGAAAAACCACTTTTCGCACTTGTGTTGGTGCAGGAAACCACTTTTGCACTTGTATTAGTGTGGAAAAAACACTTTTTGCACTTGTGATAGTGTTGAAAAACCACTTTTTGCACTTGTGATAGTGTTGAAAAACCACTTTTCGCACTTGTGTTAGTGTTGAAAAACCACTTTTCACACTTGTGTTGGTGCAAGAAACCACTTTTGCACTTGTATTAGTGTGGAAAAAACACTTTTTGCACTTGTGATAGTGTTGAAAAACCACTTTTCGCACTTGTGTTAGTGTTGAAAAACCACATTTCGCACTTGTGTTGGTGCAGGAAACCACTTTTGCCCTTATATTAGTGTGGAAAAAACCCTTTTCTCACTTGTGTTAGTGTTGAAAAACCACTTTTCGCACTTGTGTTAGTGTTGAAGAACCACTTTTTGCACTTGTGTTGGTGCAGGAAACCACTTTTGCACTTGTATTAGTGTGGAAAAAACACTTTTTGCACATGTGATATTGTTGAAAAACCACTTTTTGCACTTGTGATAGTGTTGAAAAACCACTTTTCGCACTTGTGTTGGTGCAGGAAACCACTTTTGCACTTGTATTAGTGTGGAAAAACCACTTTTCACACTTGTGTTAGTGTTGAAAAACCACTTTTCGCACTTGTGTTAGTGTTGAAAAACCACTTTTCGCACTTGTGTTGGTGCAGGAAACCACTTTTGCACTTGTATTAGTGTGGAAAAAACACTTTTTGCACTTGTGATAGTGTTGAAAAAACACTTTTTGCACTTGTGTTAGTGTTGAAAAACCACTTTTCGCACTTGTGTTAGTGTTGAAAAACCACTTTTCGCACTTGTGTTGGTGCAGGAAACCACTTTTGGACTTGTATTAGTGTGGAAAAAACATTTTTTGCTCTTGTGATAGTGTTGAAAAACCACTTTTCGCACTTATGATAGTGTTGAAAAACCACTTTTCGCACTTGTGTTAGTGTTGAAAAACCACCTTTCGCACTTGTGTTAGTTTTGAAAACCCACTTTTCGCACTTGTGTTTGTGCAGGAAGCCACTTTTGCACTTGTATTAGTGTGGAAAAAACACTTTTTGCACTTGTGATAGTGTTGAAAAACCACTTTTCGCACTTGTGTTAGTGTTGAAAAACCACTTTTCGCACTTGTGTTGGTGCAGGAAACCACTTTTGCACTTGTATTAGTGTGGAAAAAACACTTTTCGCACTTGTGTTAGTGTTGAAAAACCATTTTTCGCACTTGTGTTAGTGTTGAAAAACCACTTTTCGCACTTGTGTTGGTGCAGGAAACCACTTTTGCACATGTATTAGTGTGGAAAAAACACTTTTTGCACTTATGATAGTGTTGAAAAACCACTTTTCGCACTTGTGTTAGTGTTGAAAAACCACTTTTCGCACTTGTGTTAGTGTTGAAAAACCACTTTTCGCACTTGTGTTGGTGCAGGAAACCACTTTTGCACTTGTATTAGTGTGGACAAAACACTTTTCGCACTTGTATTAGTGTGGAAAAACCACTTTTTGCACATGTGTTAGTGTTGAAAAACCACTTTTCGCACTTGTGTGAGTGTTGAAAAACCACTTTTCGCACTTGTGTTAGTGTTGAAAAACCACTTTTCGCACTTGTGTTGGTGCAGGGAACCACTTTTGCACTTGTATTAGTGTGGAAAAAACACTTTTTGCACTTGTGATAGTGTTGAAAAACCACTTTTTGCACTTGTGTTAGTGTTGAAAAACCACATTTCGCACTTGTGTTGGTGCAGGAAACCACTTTTGCACTTGTATTAGTGTGGAAAAACAACTTTTCGCACTTGTGTTAGTGTTGAAAAACCACTTTTCGCACTTGTGTTAGTGTTGAAAAACCACTTTTCGCACTTGTGTTGGTGCAGGAAACCACTTTTGCACTTGTATAAGTGTGGAAAAACCACTTTTCGCACTTGTGTTAGTGTTGAAAAACAACTTTTCGCACTTGTGTTAGTGTTGAAAAACCACTTTTCGCACTTGTGTTAGTGTGAAAAACCACTTTTCGCACTTGTGTTGGTGCAGGAATCCATTTTTGCACTTGTATTAGTGTGGAAAAAACACTTTTTGCACTTGTGATAGTGTTTAAAAACCACTTTTCGCACTTGTATTGGTGCAGGAAACCACTTTTGCACTTGTATTAGTGTGGAAAAACCACTTTTCGCACTTGTGTTAGTGTTGAAAAACCACTTTTCGCACTTGTGTTAGTGTTGAAAAACCACTTTTCGCACTTGTGTTGGTGCAGGAAACCACTTTTGCACTTGTATTAGTGTGGAAAAAACACTTTTTGCACTTGTGATAGTGTTAAAAAACCACTTTTCGCACTTGTGTTAGTGTTGAAAAACCACTTTTCGCACTTGGGTTGGTGCAGGAAACCACTTTTGCACTTGTATTAGTGTGGAAAAAACACTTTTTGCACTTGTGATAGTGTTGAAAAACCACTTTTCGCACTTGTGTTAGTGTTGAAAAACCACTTTTCGCACTTGTGTTGGTGCAGGAAACCACTTTTGCACTTGTATTAGTGTGGAAAAAACACTTTTTGCACTTGTGATAGTGTTGAAAAACCACTTTTCGCACTTGTGTTAGTGTTGAAAAACCACTTTTCGCACTTGTGTTAGTGTTGAAAAACCACTTTTCGCACTTGTGTTGGTGCAGGAAACCACTTTTGCACTTGTATTAGTGTGGAAAAAACACTTTTTGCACTTGTGATAGTGTTGAAAAACCACTTTTCGCACTTGTGTTAGTGTTTAAAAACCACTTTTCGCACTTGTGTTGGTGCAGGAAACCACTTTTGCATTTGTATTAGTGTTGAAAAACCACTTTTCGCACTTGTGTTAGTGTTGAAAAACCATTTTTCGCACTTGTGTTAGTGTTGAAAAACCACTTTTCGCACTTGTGTTGGTGCAGGAAACCACTTTTGCACATGTATTAGTGTGGAAAAAACACTTTTTGCACTTGTGATAGTGTTGAAAAACCACTTTTCGCACTTGTGTTAGTGTTGAAAAACCACTTTTCGCACTTGTGTTAGTGTTGAAAAACCACTTTTCGCACTTGTGTTGGTGCAGGAAACCACTTTTGCACTTGTATTAGTGTGGACAAAACACTTTTCGCACTTGTATTAGTGTGGAAAAACCACTTTTTGCACATGTGTTAGTGTTGAAAAACCACTTTTCGCACTCGTGTGAGTGTTGAAAAACCACTTTTCGCACTTGTGTTAGTGTTGAAAAACCACTTTTCGCACTTGTGTTGGTGCAGGGAACCACTTTTGCACTTGTATTAGTGTGGAAAAAACACTTTTTGCACTTGTGATAGTGTTGAAAAAGCACTTTTCGCACTTGTGTTAGTGTTGAAAAACCACATTTCGCACTTGTGTTAGTGTTGAAAAACCACTTTTTGCACTTGTGTTGGTGCAGGAAACCACTTTTGCACTTGTATTAGTGTGGAAAAAACACTTTTTGCACTTGTGATAGTGTTGAAAAACCACTTTTCGCACTTGCGTTAGTGTTGAAAAACCACTTTTCGCACTTGTGTTGGTGCAGGAAACCACTTTTGCACTTGTATTAGTGTGGAAAAAACACTTTTCGCACTTGTGTTAGTTTTGAAAAAGCACTTTTCGCACTTGTGTTAGTGTTGAAAAACCACTTTTCGCACTTGTGTTGGTGCAGGAAACCACATTTGCACTTGTATTAGTGTGGAAAAATCACTTTTCGCACTTGTGTTAGTGTTGAAAAACCACTTTTCGCACTTGTGTTGGTGCAGGAAACCACTTTTGCACTTGTATTAGTGTGGAAAAAACACTTATTGCACTTGTGATAGTGTTGAAAAACCACTTTTCGCACTTGTGTTAGTGTTGAAAAACCACTTTTCGCACTTGTGTTGGTGCAGGAAACCACTTTTGCACTTGTATTAGTGTGGAAAAACCACTTTTCGCACTTGTATATGTGGTGTTAGTGTTGAAAAACCACTTTTCGAACTTGTGTTGGTGCAGGAAACCACTTTTGCACTTGTATTAGTGTGGAAAAAACACTTTTTGCACTCGTGATAGTGTTGAAAAACCACTTTACGCACTTGTGTTAGTGTTGAAAAACCACTTTTCGCACTTGTGTTAGTGTTGAAAAACCACTTTTCGCACTTGTGTTGGTGCAGGAAACCACTTTTGCACTTGTATTAGTGTGGAAAAAACACTTTTTGCACTTGTGATAGTGTTGAAAAACCACTTTTCGCACTTGTGTTAGTGTTGAAAAACCACATTTCGCACTTGTGTTAGTGTTGAAAAACCACTTTTTGCACTTGTGTTGGTGCAGGAAACCACTTTTGCACTTGTATTAGTGTGGAAAAAACACTTTTTGCACTTGTGATAGTGTTGAAAAACCACTTTTCGCACTTGTGTTAGTGTTGAAAAACCACTTTTCGCACTTGTGTTGGTGCAGGAAACCACTTTTGCACTTGTATTAGTGTGGAAAAAACACTTTTCGCACTTGTGTTAGTGTTGAAAAAGCACTTTTCGCACTTGTGTTAGTGTTGAAAAACCACTTTTCGCACTTGTGTTGGTGCAGGAAACCACATTTGCACTTGTATTAGTGTGGAAAAATCACTTTTCGCACTTGTGTTAATGTTGAAAAACCACTTTTCGCACTTGTGTTGGTGCAGGAAACCACTTTTGCACTTGTATTAGTGTGGAAAAAACACTTTTTGCACTTGTGATAGTGTTGAAAAACCACTTTTCGCACTTGTGTTAGTGTTGAAAGACCACTTTTCGCACTTGTGTTGGTGCAGGAAACCACTTTTGCACTTGTATTAGTGTGGAAAAAACACTTTTTGCACTTGTGATAGTGTTGAAAAACCACTTTTTGCACTTGTGTTAGTGTTGAAAAACCACTTTTCGCACTTGTGTTGGTGCAGGAAACCACTTTTGCACTTGTATTAGTGTGGAAAAAACACTTTTTGCACTCGTGATAGTGTTGAAAAACCACTTTTCGCACTTGTGTTAGTGTTGAAAAACCACTTTTCGCACTTGTGTTAGTGTTGAAAAACCACTTTTCGCACTTGTGTTGGTGCAGGAAACCACTTTTGCACTTGTATTAGTGTGGAAAAAACACTTTTTGCACTCGTGATAGTGTTGAAAAACCACTTTTCGCACTTGTGTTAGTGTTGAAAAACCACTTCTCGCACTTGTGTTAGTGTTGAAAAACCACTTTTCGCACTTGTGTTAGTGTTGAAAAACCACTTTTCGCACTTGTGTTGGTGCAGGAAACCACTTTTGCACTTGTATTAGTGTGGAAAAACAACTTTTCGCACTTGTGTTAGTGTTGAAAAACAACTTTTCGCACTTGTGTTAGTGTTGAAAAACCACTTTTCGCACTTGTGTTGGTGCAGGAAACCACTTTTGCACTTGTATTAGTGTGGAAAAAACCACTTTTTGCACTTGTGATAGTGTTGAAAAACCACTTTTTGCACTTGTGTTAGTGTTGAAAAACCACTTTTCGCACTTGTGTTAGTGTTGAAAAACCACTTTTCACACTTGTGTTGGTGCAAGAAACCACTTTTGCACTTGTATTAGTGTGGAAAAAACACTTTTCGCACTTGTGTTAGTGTTTAAAAACCACTTTTCGCACTTGTGTTGGTGCAGGAAACCACTTTTGCATTTGTATTAGTGTTGAAAAACCACTTTTCGCACTTGTGTTAGTGTTGAAAAACCATTTTTCGCACTTGTGTTAGTGTTGAAAAACCACTTTTCGCACTTGTGTTGGTGCAGGAAACCACTTTTGCACATGTATTAGTGTGGAAAAAACACTTTTTGCACTTGTGATAGTGTTGAAAAACCACTTTTCGCACTTGTGTTAGTGTTGAAAAACCACTTTTCGCACTTGTGTTAGTGTTGAAAAACCACTTTTCGCACTTGTGTTGGTGCAGGAAACCACTTTTGCACTTGTATTAGTGTGGACAAAACACTTTTCGCACTTGTATTAGTGTGGAAAAACCACTTTTTGCACATGTGTTAGTGTTGAAAAACCACTTTTCGCACTCGTGTGAGTGTTGAAAAACCACTTTTCGCACTTGTGTTAGTGTTGAAAAACCACTTTTCGCACTTGTGTTGGTGCAGGGAACCACTTTTGCACTTGTATTAGTGTGGAAAAAACACTTTTTGCACTTGTGATAGTGTTGAAAAAGCACTTTTCGCACTTGTGTTAGTGTTGAAAAACCACATTTCGCACTTGTGTTAGTGTTGAAAAACCACTTTTTGCACTTGTGTTGGTGCAGGAAACCACTTTTGCACTTGTATTAGTGTGGAAAAAACACTTTTTGCACTTGTGATAGTGTTGAAAAACCACTTTTCGCACTTGCGTTAGTGTTGAAAAACCACTTTTCGCACTTGTGTTGGTGCAGGAAACCACTTTTGCACTTGTATTAGTGTGGAAAAAACACTTTTCGCACTTGTGTTAGTTTTGAAAAAGCACTTTTCGCACTTGTGTTAGTGTTGAAAAACCACTTTTCGCACTTGTGTTGGTGCAGGAAACCACATTTGCACTTGTATTAGTGTGGAAAAATCACTTTTCGCACTTGTGTTAGTGTTGAAAAACCACTTTTCGCACTTGTGTTGGTGCAGGAAACCACTTTTGCACTTGTATTAGTGTGGAAAAAACACTTATTGCACTTGTGATAGTGTTGAAAAACCACTTTTCGCACTTGTGTTAGTGTTGAAAAACCACTTTTCGCACTTGTGTTGGTGCAGGAAACCACTTTTGCACTTGTATTAGTGTGGAAAAACCACTTTTCGCACTTGTATATGTGGTGTTAGTGTTGAAAAACCACTTTTCGAACTTGTGTTGGTGCAGGAAACCACTTTTGCACTTGTATTAGTGTGGAAAAAACACTTTTTGCACTCGTGATAGTGTTGAAAAACCACTTTACGCACTTGTGTTAGTGTTGAAAAACCACTTTTCGCACTTGTGTTAGTGTTGAAAAACCACTTTTCGCACTTGTGTTGGTGCAGGAAACCACTTTTGCACTTGTATTAGTGTGGAAAAAACACTTTTTGCACTTGTGATAGTGTTGAAAAACCACTTTTCGCACTTGTGTTAGTGTTGAAAAACCACATTTCGCACTTGTGTTAGTGTTGAAAAACCACTTTTTGCACTTGTGTTGGTGCAGGAAACCACTTTTGCACTTGTATTAGTGTGGAAAAAACACTTTTTGCACTTGTGATAGTGTTGAAAAACCACTTTTCGCACTTGTGTTAGTGTTGAAAAACCACTTTTCGCACTTGTGTTGGTGCAGGAAACCACTTTTGCACTTGTATTAGTGTGGAAAAAACACTTTTCGCACTTGTGTTAGTGTTGAAAAAGCACTTTTCGCACTTGTGTTAGTGTTGAAAAACCACTTTTCGCACTTGTGTTGGTGCAGGAAACCACATTTGCACTTGTATTAGTGTGGAAAAATCACTTTTCGCACTTGTGTTAATGTTGAAAAACCACTTTTCGCACTTGTGTTGGTGCAGGAAACCACTTTTGCACTTGTATTAGTGTGGAAAAAACACTTTTTGCACTTGTGATAGTGTTGAAAAACCACTTTTCGCACTTGTGTTAGTGTTGAAAGACCACTTTTCGCACTTGTGTTGGTGCAGGAAACCACTTTTGCACTTGTATTAGTGTGGAAAAAACACTTTTTGCACTTGTGATAGTGTTGAAAAACCACTTTTTGCACTTGTGTTAGTGTTGAAAAACCACTTTTCGCACTTGTGTTGGTGCAGGAAACCACTTTTGCACTTGTATTAGTGTGGAAAAAACACTTTTTGCACTCGTGATAGTGTTGAAAAACCACTTTTCGCACTTGTGTTAGTGTTGAAAAACCACTTTTCGCACTTGTGTTAGTGTTGAAAAACCACTTTTCGCACTTGTGTTGGTGCAGGAAACCACTTTTGCACTTGTATTAGTGTGGAAAAAACACTTTTTGCACTCGTGATAGTGTTGAAAAACCACTTTTCGCACTTGTGTTAGTGTTGAAAAACCACTTCTCGCACTTGTGTTAGTGTTGAAAAACCACTTTTCGCACTTGTGTTAGTGTTGAAAAACCACTTTTCGCACTTGTGTTGGTGCAGGAAACCACTTTTGCACTTGTATTAGTGTGGAAAAACAACTTTTCGCACTTGTGTTAGTGTTGAAAAACAACTTTTCGCACTTGTGTTAGTGTTGAAAAACCACTTTTCGCACTTGTGTTGGTGCAGGAAACCACTTTTGCACTTGTATTAGTGTGGAAAAAAACACTTTTTGCACTTGTGATAGTGTTGAAAAACCACTTTTTGCACTTGTGTTAGTGTTGAAAAACCACTTTTCGCACTTGTGTTAGTGTTGAAAAACCACTTTTCACACTTGTGTTGGTGCAAGAAACCACTTTTGCACTTGTATTAGTGTGGAAAAAACACTTTTTGCACTTGTGATAGTGTTGAAAAACCACTTTTCGCACTTGTGTTAGTGTTGAAAAACCACATTTCGCACTTGTGTTGGTGCAGGAAACCACTTTTGCCCTTATATTAGTGTGGAAAAAACCCTTTTCTCACTTGTGTTAGTGTTGAAAAACCACTTTTCGCACTTGTGTTAGTGTTGAAAAACCACTTTTTGCACTTGTGTTGGTGCAGGAAACCACTTTTGCACTTGTATTAGTGTGGAAAAAACACTTTTTGCACATGTGATATTGTTGAAAAACCAATTTTACACTTGTGATAGTGTTGAAAAACCACTTTTCGCACTTGTGTTGGTGCAGGAAACCACTTTTGCACTTGTATTAGTGTGGAAAAACCACTTTTCACACTTGTGTTAGTGTTGAAAAACCACTTTTCGCACTTGTGTTAGTGTTGAAAAACCACTTTTCGCACTTGTGTTGGTGCAGGAAACCACTTTTGCACTTGTATTAGTGTGGAAAAAACACTTTTTGCACTTGTGATAGTGTTGAAAAAACACTTTTTGCACTTGTGTTAGTGTTGAAAAACCACTTTTCGCACTTGTGTTAGTGTTGAAAAACCACTTTTCGCACTTGTGTTGGTGCAGGAAACCACTTTTGGACTTGTATTAGTGTGGAAAAAACATTTTTTGCTCTTGTGATAGTGTTGAAAAACCACTTTTCGCACTTATGATAGTGTTGAAAAACCACTTTTCGCACTTGTGTTAGTGTTGAAAAACCACCTTTCGCACTTGTGTTAGTTTTGAAAACCCACTTTTCGCACTTGTGTTGGTGCAGGAAACCACTTTTGCACTTGTATTAGTGTGGAAAAAACACTTTTCGCACTTGTGTTAGTGTTGAAAAAGCACTTTTCGCACTTGTGTTAGTGTTGAAAAACCACTTTTCGCACTTGTGTTGGTGCAGGAAACCACATTTGCACTTGTATTAGTGTGGAAAAATCACTTTTCGCACTTGTGTTAATGTTGAAAAACCACTTTTCGCACTTGTGTTGGTGCAGGAAACCACTTTTGCACTTGTATTAGTGTGGAAAAAACACTTTTTGCACTCGTGATAGTGTTGAAAAACCACTTTTCGCACTTGTGTTAGTGTTGAAAAACCACTTCTCGCACTTGTGTTAGTGTTGAAAAACCACTTTTCGCACTTGTGTTAGTGTTGAAAAACCACTTTTCGCACTTGTGTTGGTGCAGGAAACCACTTTTGCACTTGTATTAGTGTGGGAAAACAACTTTTCGCACTTGTGTTAGTGTTGAAAAACAACTTTTCGCACTTGTGTTAGTGTTGAAAAACCACTTTTCGCACTTGTGTTGGTGCAGGAAACCACTTTTGCACTTGTATTAGTGTGGAAAAAACACTTTTTGCACTTGTGATAGTGTTGAAAAACCACTTTTTGCACTTGTGATAGTGTTGAAAAACCACTTTTCGCACTTGTGTTAGTGTTGAAAAACCACTTTTCACACTTGTGTTGGTGCAAGAAACCACTTTTGCACTTGTATTAGTGTGGAAAAAACACTTTTTGCACTTGTGATAGTGTTGAAAAACCACTTTTCGCACTTGTGTTAGTGTTGAAAAACCACATTTCGCACTTGTGTTGGTGCAGGAAACCACTTTTGCCCTTATATTAGTGTGGAAAAAACCCTTTTCTCACTTGTGTTAGTGTTGAAAAACCACTTTTCGCACTTGTGTTAGTGTTGAAGAACCACTTTTTGCACTTGTGTTGGTGCAGGAAACCACTTTTGCACTTGTATTAGTGTGGAAAAAACACTTTTTGCACATGTGATATTGTTGAAAAACCACTTTTTGCACTTGTGATAGTGTTGAAAAACCACTTTTCGCACTTGTGTTGGTGCAGGAAACCACTTTTGCACTTGTATTAGTGTGGAAAAACCACTTTTCACACTTGTGTTAGTGTTGAAAAACCACTTTTCGCACTTGTGTTAGTGTTGAAAAACCACTTTTCGCACTTGTGTTGGTGCAGGAAACCACTTTTGCACTTGTATTAGTGTGGAAAAAACACTTTTTGCACTTGTGATAGTGTTGAAAAAACACTTTTTGCACTTGTGTTAGTGTTGAAAAACCACTTTTCGCACTTGTGTTAGTGTTGAAAAACCACTTTTCGCACTTGTGTTGGTGCAGGAAACCACTTTTGGACTTGTATTAGTGTGGAAAAAACATTTTTTGCTCTTGTGATAGTGTTGAAAAACCACTTTTCGCACTTATGATAGTGTTGAAAAACCACTTTTCGCACTTGTGTTAGTGTTGAAAAACCACCTTTCACACTTGTGTTAGTTTTGAAAACCCACTTTTCGCACTTGTGTTTGTGCAGGAAGCCACTTTTGCACTTGTATTAGTGTGGAAAAAACACTTTTTGCACTTGTGATAGTGTTGAAAAACCACTTTTCGCACTTGTGTTAGTGTTGAAAAACCACTTTTCGCACTTGTGTTGGTGCAGGAAACCACTTTTGCACTTGTATTAGTGTGGAAAAAACACTTTTCGCACTTGTGTTAGTGTTGAAAAACCATTTTTCGCACTTGTGTTAGTGTTGAAAAACCACTTTTCGCACTTGTGTTGGTGCAGGAAACCACTTTTGCACATGTATTAGTGTGGAAAAAACACTTTTTGCACTTATGATAGTGTTGAAAAACCACTTTTCGCACTTGTGTTAGTGTTGAAAAACCACTTTTCGCACTTGTGTTAGTGTTGAAAAACCACTTTTCGCACTTGTGTTGGTGCAGGAAACCACTTTTGCACTTGTATTAGTGTGGACAAAACACTTTTCGCACTTGTATTAGTGTGGAAAAACCACTTTTTGCACATGTGTTAGTGTTGAAAAACCACTTTTCGCACTTGTGTGAGTGTTGAAAAACCACTTTTCGCACTTGTGTTAGTGTTGAAAAACCACTTTTCGCACTTGTGTTGGTGCAGGGAACCACTTTTGCACTTGTATTAGTGTGGAAAAAACACTTTTTGCACTCGTGATAGTGTTGAAAAACCACTTTTCGCACTTGTGTTAGTGTTGAAAAACCACTTTTCGCACTTGTGTTGGTGCAGGAAACCACTTTTGCACTTGTATTAGTGTGGAAAAAACACTTTTTGCACTCGTGATAGTGTTGAAAAACCACTTTTCGCACTTGTGTTAGTGTTGAAAAACCACTTCTCGCACTTGTGTTAGTGTTGAAAAACCACTTTTCGCACTTGTGTTAGTGTTGAAAAACCACTTTTCGCACTTGTGTTGGTGCAGGAAACCACTTTTGCACTTGTATTAGTGTGGAAAAACAACTTTTCGCACTTGTGTTAGTGTTGAAAAACAACTTTTCGCACTTGTGTTAGTGTTGAAAAACCACTTTTCGCACTTGTGTTGGTGCAGGAAACCACTTTTGCACTTGTATTAGTGTGGAAAAAACACTTTTTGCACTTGTGATAGTGTTGAAAAACCACTTTTTGCACTTGTGTTAGTGTTGAAAAACCACTTTTCGCACTTGTGTTAGTGTTGAAAAACCACTTTTCACACTTGTGTTGGTGCAAGAAACCACTTTTGCACTTGTATTAGTGTGGAAAAAACACTTTTTGCACTTGTGATAGTGTTGAAAAACCACTTTTCGCACTTGTGTTAGTGTTGAAAAACCACATTTCGCACTTGTGTTGGTGCAGGAAACCACTTTTGCCCTTATATTAGTGTGGAAAAAACCCTTTTCTCACTTGTGTTAGTGTTGAAAAACCACTTTTCGCACTTGTGTTAGTGTTGAAAAACCACTTTTTGCACTTGTGTTGGTGCAGGAAACCACTTTTGCACTTGTATTAGTGTGGAAAAAACACTTTTTGCACATGTGATATTGTTGAAAAACCACTTTTTACACTTGTGATAGTGTTGAAAAACCACTTTTCGCACTTGTGTTGGTGCAGGAAACCACTTTTGCACTTGTATTAGTGTGGAAAAACCACTTTTCACACTTGTGTTAGTGTTGAAAAACCACTTTTCGCACTTGTGTTAGTGTTGAAAAACCACTTTTCGCACTTGTGTTGGTGCAGGAAACCACTTTTGCACTTGTATTAGTGTGGAAAAAACACTTTTTGCACTTGTGATAGTGTTGAAAAAACACTTTTTGCACTTGTGTTAGTGTTGAAAAACCACTTTTCGCACTTGTGTTAGTGTTGAAAAACCACTTTTCGCACTTGTGTTGGTGCAGGAAACCACTTTTGGACTTGTATTAGTGTGGAAAAAACATTTTTTGCTCTTGTGATAGTGTTGAAAAACCACTTTTCGCACTTATGATAGTGTTGAAAAACCACTTTTCGCACTTGTGTTAGTGTTGAAAAACCACCTTTCGCACTTGTGTTAGTTTTGAAAACCCACTTTTCGCACTTGTGTTGGTGCAGGAAACCACTTTTGCACTTGTATTAGTGTGGAAAAAACACTTTTCGCACTTGTGTTAGTGTTGAAAAAGCACTTTTCGCACTTGTGTTAGTGTTGAAAAACCACTTTTCGCACTTGTGTTGGTGCAGGAAACCACATTTGCACTTGTATTAGTGTGGAAAAATCACTTTTCGCACTTGTGTTAATGTTGAAAAACCACTTTTCGCACTTGTGTTGGTGCAGGAAACCACTTTTGCACTTGTATTAGTGTGGAAAAAACACTTTTTGCACTCGTGATAGTGTTGAAAAACCACTTTTCGCACTTGTGTTAGTGTTGAAAAACCACTTCTCGCACTTGTGTTAGTGTTGAAAAACCACTTTTCGCACTTGTGTTAGTGTTGAAAAACCACTTTTCGCACTTGTGTTGGTGCAGGAAACCACTTTTGCACTTGTATTAGTGTGGAAAAACAACTTTTCGCACTTGTGTTAGTGTTGAAAAACAACTTTTCGCACTTGTGTTAGTGTTGAAAAACCACTTTTCGCACTTGTGTTGGTGCAGGAAACCACTTTTGCACTTGTATTAGTGTGGAAAAAACACTTTTTGCACTTGTGATAGTGTTGAAAAACCACTTTTTGCACTTGTGATAGTGTTGAAAAACCACTTTTCGCACTTGTGTTAGTGTTGAAAAACCACTTTTCACACTTGTGTTGGTGCAAGAAACCACTTTTGCACTTGTATTAGTGTGGAAAAAACACTTTTTGCACTTGTGATAGTGTTGAAAAACCACTTTTCGCACTTGTGTTAGTGTTGAAAAACCACATTTCGCACTTGTGTTGGTGCAGGAAACCACTTTTGCCCTTATATTAGTGTGGAAAAAACCCTTTTCTCACTTGTGTTAGTGTTGAAGAACCACTTTTTGCACTTGTGTTGGTGCAGGAAACCACTTTTGCACTTGTATTAGTGTGGAAAAAACACTTTTTGCACATGTGATATTGTTGAAAAACCACTTTTTGCACTTGTGATAGTGTTGAAAAACCACTTTTCGCACTTGTGTTGGTGCAGGAAACCACTTTTGCACTTGTATTAGTGTGGAAAAACCACTTTTCACACTTGTGTTAGTGTTGAAAAACCACTTTTCGCACTTGTGTTAGTGTTGAAAAACCACTTTTCGCACTTGTGTTGGTGCAGGAAACCACTTTTGCACTTGTATTAGTGTGGAAAAAACACTTTTTGCACTTGTGATAGTGTTGAAAAAACACTTTTTGCACTTGTGTTAGTGTTGAAAAACCACTTTTCGCACTTGTGTTAGTGTTGAAAAACCACTTTTCGCACTTGTGTTGGTGCAGGAAACCACTTTTGGACTTGTATTAGTGTGGAAAAAACATTTTTTGCTCTTGTGATAGTGTTGAAAAACCACTTTTCGCACTTATGATAGTGTTGAAAAACCACTTTTCGCACTTGTGTTAGTGTTGAAAAACCACCTTTCGCACTTGTGTTAGTTTTGAAAACCCACTTTTCGCACTTGTGTTTGTGCAGGAAGCCACTTTTGCACTTGTATTAGTGTGGAAAAAACACTTTTTGCACTTGTGATAGTGTTGAAAAACCACTTTTCGCACTTGTGTTAGTGTTGAAAAACCACTTTTCGCACTTGTGTTGGTGCAGGAAACCACTTTTGCACTTGTATTAGTGTGGAAAAAACACTTTTCGCACTTGTGTTAGTGTTGAAAAACCATTTTTCGCACTTGTGTTAGTGTTGAAAAACCACTTTTCGCACTTGTGTTGGTGCAGGAAACCACTTTTGCACATGTATTAGTGTGGAAAAAACACTTTTTGCACTTATGATAGTGTTGAAAAACCACTTTTCGCACTTGTGTTAGTGTTGAAAAACCACTTTTCGCACTTGTGTTAGTGTTGAAAAACCACTTTTCGCACTTGTGTTGGTGCAGGAAACCACTTTTGCACTTGTATTAGTGTGGACAAAACACTTTTCGCACTTGTATTAGTGTGGAAAAACCACTTTTTGCACATGTGTTAGTGTTGAAAAACCACTTTTCGCACTTGTGTGAGTGTTGAAAAACCACTTTTCGCACTTGTGTTAGTGTTGAAAAACCACTTTTCGCACTTGTGTTGGTGCAGGGAACCACTTTTGCACTTGTATTAGTGTGGAAAAAACACTTTTTGCACTTGTGATAGTGTTGAAAAAGCACTTTTCGCACTTGTGTTAGTGTTGAAAAACCACATTTCGCACTTGTGTTAGTGTTGAAAAACCACTTTTTGCACTTGTGTTGGTGCAGGAAACCACTTTTGCACTTGTATTAGTGTGGAAAAAACACTTTTTGCACTTGTGATAGTGTTGAAAAACCACTTTTCGCACTTGCGTTAGTGTTGAAAAACCACTTTTCGCACTTGTGTTGGTGCAGGAAACCACTTTTGCACTTGTATTAGTGTGGAAAAAACACTTTTCGCACTTGTGTTAGTTTTGAAAAAGCACTTTTCGCACTTGTGTTAGTGTTGAAAAACCACTTTTCGCACTTGTGTTGGTGCAGGAAACCACATTTGCACTTGTATTAGTGTGGAAAAATCACTTTTCGCACTTGTGTTAGTGTTGAAAAACCACTTTTTGCACTTGTGTTGGTGCAGGAAACCACTTTTGCACTTGTATTAGTGTGGAAAAAACACTTATTGCACTCGTGATAGTGTTGAAAAACCACTTTTCGCACTTGTGTTAGTGTTGAAAAACCACTTTTCGCACTTGTGTTGGTGCAGGAAACCACTTTTGCACTTGTATTAGTGTGGAAAAACCACTTTTCGCACTTGTATATGTGGTGTTAGTGTTGAAAAACCACTTTTCGAACTTGTGTTGGTGCAGGAAACCACTTTTGCACTTGTATTAGTGTGGAAAAAACACTTTTTGCACTCGTGATAGTGTTGAAAAACCACTTTACGCACTTGTGTTAGTGTTGAAAAACCACTTTTCGCACTTGTGTTAGTGTTGAAAAACCACTTTTCGCACTTGTGTTGGTGCAGGAAACCACTTTTGCACTTGTATTAGTGTGGAAAAAACACTTTTTGCACTTGTGATAGTGTTGAAAAACCACTTTTCGCACTTGTGTTAGTGTTGAAAAACCACATTTCGCACTTGTGTTGGTGTTGAAAAACCACTTTTTGCACTTGTGTTGGTGCAGGAAACCACTTTTGCACTTGTATTAGTGTGGAAAAAACACTTTTTGCACTTGTGATAGTGTTGAAAAACCACTTTTCGCACTTGTGTTAGTGTTGAAAAACCACTTTTCGCACTTGTGTTGGTGCAGGAAACCACTTTTGCACTTGTATTAGTGTGGAAAAAACACTTTTCGCACTTGTGTTAGTGTTGAAAAAGCACTTTTCGCACTTGTGTTAGTGTTGAAAAACCACTTTTCGCACTTGTGTTGGTGCAGGAAACCACATTTGCACTTGTATTAGTGTGGAAAAATCACTTTTCGCACTTGTGTTAATGTTGAAAAACCACTTTTCGCACTTGTGTTGGTGCAGGAAACCACTTTTGCACTTGTATTAGTGTGGAAAAAACACTTTTTGCACTTGTGATAGTGTTGAAAAACCACTTTTCGCACTTGTGTTAGTGTTGAAAGACCACTTTTCGCACTTGTGTTGGTGCAGGAAACCACTTTTGCACTTGTATTAGTGTGGAAAAAACACTTTTTGCACTTGTGATAGTGTTGAAAAACCACTTTTTGCACTTGTGTTAGTGTTGAAAAACCACTTTTCGCACTTGTGTTGGTGCAGGAAACCACTTTTGCACTTGTATTAGTGTGGAAAAAACACTTTTTGCACTCGTGATAGTGTTGAAAAACCACTTTTCGCACTTGTGTTAGTGTTGAAAAACCACTTTTCGCACTTGTGTTAGTGTTGAAAAACCACTTTTCGCACTTGTGTTGGTGCAGGAAACCACTTTTGCACTTGTATTAGTGTGGAAAAAACACTTTTTGCACTCGTGATAGTGTTGAAAAACCACTTTTCGCACTTGTGTTAGTGTTGAAAAACCACTTCTCGCACTTGTGTTAGTGTTGAAAAACCACTTTTCGCACTTGTGTTAGTGTTGAAAAACCACTTTTCGCACTTGTGTTGGTGCAGGAAACCACTTTTGCACTTGTATTAGTGTGCAAAAACAACTTTTCGCACTTGTGTTAGTGTTGAAAAACAACTTTTCGCACTTGTGTTAGTGTTGAAAAACCACTTTTCGCACATGTGTTGGTGCAGGAAACCACTTTTGCACTTGTATTAGTGTGGAAAAAACACTTTTTGCACTTGTGATAGTGTTGAAAAACCACTTTTTGCACTTGTGTTAGTGTTGAAAAACCACTTTTCGCACTTGTGTTAGTGTTGAAAAACCACTTTTCACACTTGTGTTGGTGCAAGAAACCACTTTTGCACTTGTATTAGTGTGGAAAAAACACTTTTTGCACTTGTGATAGTGTTGAAAAACCACTTTTCGCACTTGTGTTAGTGTTGAAAAACCACATTTCGCACTTGTGTTGGTGCAGGAAACCACTTTTGCCCTTATATTAGTGTGGAAAAAACCCTTTTCTCACTTGTGTTAGTGTTGAAAAACCACTTTTCGCACTTGTGTTAGTGTTGAAAAACCACTTTTTGCACTTGTGTTGGTGCAGGAAACCACTTTTGCACTTGTATTAGTGTGGAAAAAACACTTTTTGCACATGTGATATTGTTGAAAAACCACTTTTTACACTTGTGATAGTGTTGAAAAACCACTTTTCGCACTTGTGTTGGTGCAGGAAACCACTTTTGCACTTGTATTAGTGTGGAAAAACCACTTTTCACACTTGTGTTAGTGTTGAAAAACCACTTTTCGCACTTGTGTTAGTGTTGAAAAACCACTTTTCGCACTTGTGTTGGTGCAGGAAACCACTTTTGCACTTGTATTAGTGTGGAAAAAACACTTTTTGCACTTGTGATAGTGTTGAAAAAACACTTTTTGCACTTGTGTTAGTGTTGAAAAACCACTTTTCGCACTTGTGTTAGTGTTGAAAAACCACTTTTCGCACTTGTGTTGGTGCAGGAAACCACTTTTGGACTTGTATTAGTGTGGAAAAAACATTTTTTGCTCTTGTGATAGTGTTGAAAAACCACTTTTCGCACTTATGATAGTGTTGAAAAACCACTTTTCGCACTTGTGTTAGTGTTGAAAAACCACCTTTCGCACTTGTGTTAGTTTTGAAAACCCACTTTTCGCACTTGTGTTGGTGCAGGAAACCACTTTTGCACTTGTATTAGTGTGGAAAAAACACTTTTCGCACTTGTGTTAGTGTTGAAAAAGCACTTTTCGCACTTGTGTTAGTGTTGAAAAACCACTTTTCGCACTTGTGTTGGTGCAGGAAACCACATTTGCACTTGTATTAGTGTGGAAAAATCACTTTTCGCACTTGTGTTAATGTTGAAAAACCACTTTTCGCACTTGTGTTGGTGCAGGAAACCACTTTTGCACTTGTATTAGTGTGGAAAAAACACTTTTTGCACTTGTGATAGTGTTGAAAAACCACTTTTCGCACTTGTGTTAGTGTTGAAAGACCACTTTTCGCACTTGTGTTGGTGCAGGAAACCACTTTTGCACTTGTATTAGTGTGGAAAAAACACTTTTTGCACTCGTGATAGTGTTGAAAAACCACTTTTCGCACTTGTGTTAGTGTTGAAAAACCACTTCTCGCACTTGTGTTAGTGTTGAAAAACCACTTTTCGCACTTGTGTTAGTGTTGAAAAACCACTTTTCGCACTTGTGTTGGTGCAGGAAACCACTTTTGCACTTGTATTAGTGTGGAAAAACAACTTTTCGCACTTGTGTTAGTGTTGAAAAACAACTTTTCGCACTTGTGTTAGTGTTGAAAAACCACTTTTCGCACTTGTGTTGGTGCAGGAAACCACTTTTGCACTTGTATTAGTGTGGAAAAAACACTTTTTGCACTTGTGATAGTGTTGAAAAACCACTTTTTGCACTTGTGTTAGTGTTGAAAAACCACTTTTCGCACTTGTGTTAGTGTTGAAAAACCACTTTTCACACTTGTGTTGGTGCAAGAAACCACTTTTGCACTTGTATTAGTGTGGAAAAAACACTTTTTGCACTTGTGATAGTGTTGAAAAACCACTTTTCGCACTTGTGTTAGTGTTGAAAAACCACATTTCGCACTTGTGTTGGTGCAGGAAACCACTTTTGCCCTTATATTAGTGTGGAAAAAACCCTTTTCTCACTTGTGTTAGTGTTGAAAAACCACTTTTCGCACTTGTGTTAGTGTTGAAAAACCACTTTTTGCACTTGTGTTGGTGCAGGAAACCACTTTTGCACTTGTATTAGTGTGGAAAAAACACTTTTTGCACATGTGATATTGTTGAAAAACCACTTTTTACACTTGTGATAGTGTTGAAAAACCACTTTTCGCACTTGTGTTGGTGCAGGAAACCACTTTTGCACTTGTATTAGTGTGGAAAAACCACTTTTCACACTTGTGTTAGTGTTGAAAAACCACTTTTCGCACTTGTGTTAGTGTTGAAAAACCACTTTTCGCACTTGTGTTGGTGCAGGAAACCACTTTTGCACTTGTATTAGTGTGGAAAAAACACTTTTTGCACTTGTGATAGTGTTGAAAAAACACTTTTTGCACTAGTGTTAGTGTTGAAAAACCACTTTTCGCACTTGTGTTAGTGTTGAAAAACCACTTTTCGCACTTGTGTTGGTGCAGGAAACCACTTTTGGACTTGTATTAGTGTGGAAAAAACATTTTTTGCTCTTGTGATAGTGTTGAAAAACCACTTTTCGCACTTATGATAGTGTTGAAAAACCACTTTTCGCACTTGTGTTAGTGTTGAAAAACCACCTTTCGCACTTGTGTTAGTTTTGAAAACCCACTTTTCGCACTTGTGTTGGTGCAGGAAACCACTTTTGCACTTGTATTAGTGTGGAAAAAACACTTTTCGCACTTGTGTTAGTGTTGAAAAAGCACTTTTCGCACTTGTGTTAGTGTTGAAAAACCACTTTTCGCACTTGTGTTGGTGCAGGAAACCACATTTGCACTTGTATTAGTGTGGAAAAATCACTTTTCGCACTTGTGTTAATGTTGAAAAACCACTTTTCGCACTTGTGTTGGTGCAGGAAACCACTTTTGCACTTGTATTAGTGTGGAAAAAACACTTTTTGCACTTGTGATAGTGTTGAAAAACCACTTTTCGCACTTGTGTTAGTGTTGAAAGACCACTTTTCGCACTTGTGTTGGTGCAGGAAACCACTTTTGCACTTGTATTAGTGTGGAAAAAACACTTTTTGCACTTGTGATAGTGTTGAAAAACCACTTTTTGCACTTGTGTTAGTGTTGAAAAACCACTTTTCGCACTTGTGTTGGTGCAGGAAACCACTTTTGCACTTGTATTAGTGTGGAAAAAACACTTTTTGCACTCGTGATAGTGTTGAAAAACCACTTTTCGCACTTGTGTTAGTGTTGAAAAACCACTTTTCGCACTTGTGTTAGTGTTGAAAAACCACTTTTCGCACTTGTGTTGGTGCAGGAAACCACTTTTGCACTTGTATTAGTGTGGAAAAAACACTTTTTGCACTCGTGATAGTGTTGAAAAACCACTTTTCGCACTTGTGTTAGTGTTGAAAAACCACTTCTCGCACTTGTGTTAGTGTTGAAAAACCACTTTTCGCACTTGTGTTAGTGTTGAAAAACCACTTTTCGCACTTGTGTTGGTGCAGGAAACCACTTTTGCACTTGTATTAGTGTGGAAAAACAACTTTTCGCACTTGTGTTAGTGTTGAAAAACAACTTTTCGCACTTGTGTTAGTGTTGAAAAACCACTTTTCGCACTTGTGTTGGTGCAGGAAACCACTTTTGCACTTGTATTAGTGTGGAAAAAACACTTTTTGCACTTGTGATAGTGTTGAAAAACCACTTTTTGCACTTGTGTTAGTGTTGAAAAACCACTTTTCGCACTTGTGTTAGTGTTGAAAAACCACTTTTCACACTTGTGTTGGTGCAATACACCACTTTTGCACTTGTATTAGTGTGGAAAAAACACTTTTTGCACTTGTGATAGTGTTGAAAAACCACTTTTCGCACTTGTGTTAGTGTTGAAAAACCACATTTCGCACTTGTGTTGGTGCAGGAAACCACTTTTGCCCTTATATTAGTGTGGAAAAAACCCTTTTCTCACTTGTGTTAGTGTTGAAAAACCACTTTTCGCACTTGTGTTAGTGTTGAAAAACCACTTTTTGCACTTGTGTTGGTGCAGGAAACCACTTTTGCACTTGTATTAGTGTGGAAAAAACACTTTTTGCACATGTGATATTGTTGAAAAACCACTTTTTGCACTTGTGATAGTGTTGAAAAACCACTTTTCGCACTTGTGTTGGTGCAGGAAACCACTTTTGCACTTGTATTAGTGTGGAAAAACCACTTTTCACACTTGTGTTAGTGTTGAAAAACCACTTTTCGCACTTGTGTTAGTGTTGAAAAACCACTTTTCGCACTTGTGTTGGTGCAGGAAACCACTTTTGCACTTGTATTAGTGTGGAAAAAACACTTTTTGCACTTGTGATAGTGTTGAAAAAACACTTTTTGCACTTGTGTTAGTGTTGAAAAACCACTTTTCGCACTTGTGTTAGTGTTGAAAAACCACTTTTCGCACTTGTGTTGGTGCAGGAAACCACTTTTGGACTTGTATTAGTGTGGAAAAAACATTTTTGCTCTTGTGATAGTGTTGAAAAACCACTTTTCGCACTTATGATAGTGTTGAAAAACCACTTTTCGCACTTGTGTTAGTGTTGAAAAACCACCTTTCGCACTTGTGTTAGTTTTGAAAACCCACTTTTCGCACTTGTGTTTGTGCAGGAAGCCACTTTTGCACTTGTATTAGTGTGGAAAAAACACTTTTTGCACTTGTGATAGTGTTGAAAAACCACTTTTCGCACTTGTGTTAGTGTTGAAAAACCACTTTTCGCACTTGTGTTGGTGCAGGAAACCACTTTTGCACTTGTATTAGTGTGGAAAAAACACTTTTCTCACTTGTGTTAGTGTTGAAAAACCACTTTTCGCACTTGTGTTAGTGTTGAAAAACCACTTTTCGCACTTGTGTTAGTGTTGAAAAACCACTTTTCGCACTTGTGTTGGTGCAGGAAACCACTTTTGCACTTGTATTAGTGTGGAAAAAACACTTTTTGCACTTGTGATAGTGTTGAAAAACCACTTTTCGCACTTGTGATAGTGTTGAAAAACCACTTTTCGCACTTGTGTTAGTGTTGAAAAACCACTTTTCGCACTTGTGTTAGTGTTGAAAAACCACCTTTCGCACTTGTGTTAGTGTTGAAAAACCACTTTTCGCACTTGTGTTGGTGCAGGAAACCACTTTTGCACTTGTATTAGTGTGGAAAAAACACTTTTTGCACTTGTGATAGTGTTGAAAAACCACTTTTCGCACTTGTGTTAGTGTTGAAAAACCACTTTTCGCACTTGTGTTGGTGCAGGAAACCACTTTTGCACTTGTATTAGTGTGGAAAAACCACTTTTCGCACTTGTGTTAGTGTTGAAAAACCACTTTTCGCACTTGTGTTAGTGTTGAAAAACCACTTTTCGCACTTGTGTTGGTGCAGGAAACCACTTTTGCACTTGTATTAGTGTGAAAAAACACTTTTTGCACTTGTGATAGTGTTGAAAAACCACTTTTCGCACTTGTGTTAGTGTTGAAAAACCACTTTTCGCACTAGTGTTGGTGCAGGAAACCACTTTTGCACTTGTATTAGTGTGGGAAAAACACTTTTTGCACTTGTGATAGTGTTGAAAAACCACTTTTCGCACTTGTGTTAGTGTTGAAAAACCACTTTTCGCACTTGTGTTGGTGTTGAAAAACCACTTTTCGCACTTGTGTTGGTGCAGAAAACCACTTTTGCACTTGTATTAGTGTGGAAAACCACTTTTCGCACTTGTGTTAGTGTTGAAAAACCACTTTTCGCACTTGTGTTAGTGTTGAAAAACCACTTTTCGCACTTGTGTTGGTGCAGGAAACCACTTTTGCACTTGTATTAGTGTGGAAAAAACACATTTTGCACTTGTGATAGTGTTGAAAAACCACTTTTCGCACTTGTGTTAGTGTTGAAAAGCCACTTTTCACACTTGTGTTGGTGCAGGAAACCACTTTTGCACTTGTAGTAGTGTGGAAAAAACACTTTTTGCACTTGTGATAGTGTTGAAAAACAACTTTTCGCACTTGTGTTAGTGTTGAAAAACCACTTTTCGCACTTGTGTTAGTGTTGAAAAACCACTTTTCGCACTTGTGTTGGTGCAGGAAACCACTTTTGCACTTGTATTAGTGTGGACAAAACACTTTTCGCACTTGTATTAGTGTGGAAAAACCACTTTTCGCACTTGTGTGAGTGTTGAAAAACCACCTTTCGCACTTGTGTTAGTGTGAAAAAAACACTTTTTGCACTTGTGATAGTGTTGAAAAACCACTTTTCGCACTTGTGTTGGTGCAGGAAACCACTTTTGCACTTGTATTAGTGTGGAAAAAACACTTTTCTCACTTGTGTTAGTGTTGAAAAACCACTTTTGCACTTGTATTAGTGTGAAAAAAACACTTTTTGCACTTGTGATAGTGTTGAAAAACCACTTTTCGCACTTGTGATAGTGTTGAAAAACCACTTTTCGCACTTGTGTTAGTGTTGAAAAACCACTTTTCGCACTTGTGTTAGTGTTGAAAAACCACCTTTCGCACTTGTGATAGTGTTGAAAAACCACTTTTCGCACTTGTGTTGGTGCAGGAAACCACTTTTGCACTTGTATTAGTGTGGAAAAAACACTTTTTGCACTTGTGATAGTGTTCAAAAACCACTTTTCGCACTTGTGTTAGTGTTGAAAAACCACTTTTCGCACTTGTGTTAGTGTTGAAAAACCACTTTTCACACTTGTGTTGGTGCAGGAAACCACTTTTGCACTTGTATTAGTGTGGACAAAACACTTTTCGCACTTGTATTAGTGTGGAAAAACCACTTTTCGCACTTGTGTTGGTGCAGGAAACCACTTTTGCACTTGTATTAGTGTGGACAAAACACTTTTCGCACTTGTATTAGTGTGGAAAAACCACTTTTCGCACTTGTGTGAGTGTTGAAAAACCACCTTTCGCACTTGTGTTAGTGTGAAAAAAACACTTTTTGCACTTGTGATAGTGTTGAAAAACCACTTTTCGCACTTGTGTTGGTGCAGGAAACCACTTTTGCACTTGTATTAGTGTGGAAAAAACACTTTTCTCACTTGTGTTAGTGTTGAAAAACCACTTTTGCACTTGTATTAGTGTGAAAAAAACACTTTTTGCACTTGTGATAGTGTTGAAAAACCACTTTTCGCACTTGTGATAGTGTTGAAAAACCACTTTTCGCACTTGTGTTAGTGTTGAAAAACCACTTTTCGCACTTGTGTTAGTGTTGAAAAACCACTTTTCGCACTTGTGTTGGTGCAGGAAACCACTTTTGCACTTGTATTAGTGTGGAAAAAACACTTTTTGCACTCGTGATTGTGTTGAAAAACCACTTTTCGCACTTGTGTTAGTGTTGAAAAACCACTTTTCGCACTTGTGTTAGTGTTGAAAAACCACTTTTCGCACTTGTGTTGGTGCAGGAAACCACTTTTGCACTTGTATTAGTGTGGAAAAAACACTTTTCTCACTTGTGTTAGTGTTGAAAAACCACTTTTGCACTTGTATTAGTGTGAAAAAAACACTTTTTGCACTTGTGATAGTGTTGAAAAACCACTTTTCGCACTTGTGATAGTGTTGAAAAACCACTTTTCGCACTTGTGTTAGTGTTGAAAAACCACTTTTCGCACTTGTGTTAGTGTTGAAAAACCACCTTTCGCACTTGTGTTGGTGCAGGAAACCACTTTTGCACTTGTATTAGTGTGGAAAAAACACTTTTTGCACTTGTGATAGTGTTGAAAAACCACTTTTCGCACTTGTGTTAGTGTTGAAAAACAACTTTTCGCACTTGTGTTAGTGTTGAAAAACCACTTTTCGCACTTGTGTTGGTGCAGGAAACCACTTTTGCACTTGTATTAGTGTGGACAAAACACTTTTCGCACTTGTATTAGTGTGGAAAAACCACTTTTCGCACTTGTGTTGGTGCAGGAAACCACTTTTGCACTTGTATTAGTGTGGACAAAACACTTTTCGCACTTGTATTAGTGTGGAAAAACCACTTTTCGCACTTGTGTGAGTGTTGAAAAACCACCTTTCACACTTGTGTTAGTGTGAAAAAAACACTTTTTGCACTTGTGATAGTGTTGAAAAACCACTTTTCGCACTTGTGTTGGTGTAGGAAACCACTTTTGCACTTGTATTAGTGTGGAAAAAACACTTTTCTCACTTGTGTTAGTGTTGAAAAACCACTTTTGCACTTGTATTAGTGTGAAAAAAACACTTTTTGCACTTGTGATAGTGTTGAAAAACCACTTTTCGCACTTGTGATAGTGTTGAAAAACCACTTTTCGCACTTGTGTTAGTGTTGAAAAACCACTTTTCGCACTTGTGTTAGTGTTGAAAAACCACTTTTCGCACTTGTGTTGGTGCAGGAAACCACTTTTGCACTTGTATTAGTGTGGAAAAACCACTTTTCGCACTTGTGTTAGTGTTGAAAAACAACTTTTCGCACTTGTGTTAGTGTTGAAAAACCACTTTTCGCACTTGTGTTGGTGCAGGAAACCACTTTTGCACTTGTATTAGTGTGGAAAAAACACTTTTTGCACTTGTGATAGTGTTGAAAAACCACTTTTCGCACTTGTGTTGGTGCAGGAAACCACTTTTGCACTTGTATTAGTGTGGAAAAAACACTTTTTGCACTTGTGATAGTGTTGAAAAACCACTTTTCGCACTTGTGTTGGTGCAGGAAACCACTTTTGCACTTGTATTAGTGTGGAAAAAACACTTTTTGCACTCGTGATAGTGTTGAAAAACCACTTTTCGCACTTGTGTTAGTGTTGAAAAACCACTTCTCGCACTTGTGTTAGTGTTGAAAAACCACTTTTCGCACTTGTGTTAGTGTTGAAAAACCACTTTTCGCACTTGTGTTGGTGCAGGAAACCACTTTTGCACTTGTATTAGTGTGGAAAAACCACTTTTCGCACTTGTGTTAGTGTTGAAAAACAACTTTTCGCACTTGTGTTAGTGTTGAAAAACCACTTTTCGCACTTGTGTTGGTGCAGGAAACCACTTTTGCACTTGTATTAGTGTGGAAAAAACACTTTTTGCACTTGTGATAGTGTTGAAAAACCACTTTTCGCACTTGTGTTAGTGTTGAAAAACCACTTTTCGCACTTGTGTTAGTGTTGAAAAACCACTTTTCACACTTGTGTTGGTGCAAGAAACCACTTTTGCACTTGTATTAGTGTGGAAAAAACACTTTTTGCACTTGTGATAGTGTTGAAAAACCACTTTTCGCACTTGTGTTAGTGTTGAAAAACCACATTTCGCACTTGTGTTGGTGCAGGAAACCACTTTTGCCCTTATATTAGTGTGGAAAAAACCCTTTTCTCACTTGTGTTAGTGTTGAAAAACCACTTTTCGCACTTGTGTTAGTGTTGAAAAACCACTTTTCGCACTTGTGTTGGTGCAGGAAACCACTTTTGCACTTGTATTAGTGTGGAAAAAACACTTTTTGCACATGTGATATTGTTGAAAAACCACTTTTTGCACTTGTGATAGTGTTGAAAAACCACTTTTCGCACTTGTGTTGGTGCAGGAAACCACTTTTGCACTTGTATTAGTGTGGAAAAACCACTTTTCACACTTGTGTTAGTGTTGAAAAACCACTTTTCGCACTTGTGTTAGTGTTGAAAAACCACTTTTCGCACTTGTGTTGGTGCAGGAAACCACTTTTGCACTTGTATTAGTGTGGAAAAAACACTTTTTGCACTTGTGATAGTGTTGAAAAAACACTTTTTGCACTTGTGTTAGTGTTGAAAAACCACTTTTCGCACTTGAGTTAGTGTTGAAAAACCACTTTTCGCACTTGTGTTGGTGCAGGAAACCACTTTTGCACTTGTATTAGTGTGGAAAAAACATTTTTTGCTCTTGTGATAGTGTTGAAAAACCACTTTTCGCACTTGTGATAGTGTTGAAAAACCACTTTTCGCACTTGTGTTAGTGTTGAAAAACCACCTTTCGCACATGTGTTAGTGTTGAAAACCCACTTTTCGCACTTGTGTTTGTGCAGGAAGCCACTTTTGCACTTGTATTAGTGTGGAAAAAACACTTTTTGCACTTGTGATAGTGTTGAAAAACCACTTTTCGCACTTGTGTTAGTGTTGAAAAACCACTTTTCGAACTTGTGTTGGTGTTGAAAAACCACTTTTCGCACTTGTGTTGGTGCAGAAAACCACTTTTGCACTTGTATTAGTGTGGAAAACCACTTTTCGTACTTGTGTTAGTGTTGAAAAACCACTTTTCGCACTTGTGTTAGTGTTGAAAAACCACTTTTCGCACTTGTGTTGGTGCAGGAAACCACTTTTGCACTTGTATTAGTGTGGAAAAAACACATTTTGCACTTGTGATAGTGTTGAAAAACCACTTTTCGCACTTGTGTTAGTGTTGAAAAGCCACTTTTCACACTTGTGTTGGTGCAGGAAACCACTTTTGCACTTGTATTAGTGTGGAAAAAACACTTTTTGCACTTGTGATAGTGTTGAAAAACCACTTTTCGCACTTGTGTTAGTGTTGAAAAACCACTTTTCGCACTTGTGTTAGTGTTGAAAAACCACTTTTCGCACTTGTGTTGGTGCAGGAAACCACTTTTGCACTTGTATTAGTGTGGACAAAACACTTTTCGCACTTGTATTAGTGTGGAAAAACCACTTTTCGCACTTGTGTGAGTGTTGAAAAACCACCTTTCGCACTTGTGTTAGTGTGAAAAAAACACTTTTTGCACTTGTGATAGTGTTGAAAAACCACTTTTCGCACTTGTGTTGGTGCAGGAAACCACTTTTGCACTTGTATTAGTGTGGAAAAAACACTTTTCTCACTTGTGTTAGTGTTGAAAAACCACTTTTGCACTTGTATTAGTGTGAAAAAAAACACTTTTTGCACTTGTGATAGTGTTGAAAAACCACTTTTCGCACTTGTGATAGTGTTGAAAAACCACTTTTCGCACTTGTGTTAGTGTTGAAAAACCACTTTTCGCACTTGTGTTAGTGTTGAAAAACCACCTTTCGCACTTGTGTTAGTGTTGAAAAACCACTTTTCGCACTTGTGTTGGTGCAGGAAACCACTTTTGCACTTGTATTAGTGTGGAAAAAACACTTTTTGCACTTGTGATAGTGTTCAAAAACCACTTTTCGCACTTGTGTTAGTGTTGAAAAACCACTTTTCGCACTTGTGTTAGTGTTGAAAAACCACTTTTCACACTTGTGTTGGTGCAGGAAACCACTTTTCACACTTGTGTTGGTGCAGGAAACCACTTTTGCACTTGTATTAGTGTGGACAAAACACTTTTCGCACTTGTATTAGTGTGGAAAAACCACTTTTCGCACTTGTGTTGGTGCAGGAAACCACTTTTGCACTTGTATTAGTGTGGACAAAACACTTTTCGCACTTGTATTAGTGTGGAAAAACCACTTTTCGCACTTGTGTGAGTGTTGAAAAACCACCTTTCGCACTTGTGTTAGTGTGAAAAAAACACTTTTTGCACTTGTGATAGTGTTGAAAAACCACTTTTCGCACTTGTGTTGGTGCAGGAAACCACTTTTGCACTTGTATTAGTGTGGAAAAAACACTTTTCTCACTTGTGTTAGTGTTGAAAAACCACTTTTGCACTTGTATTAGTGTGAAAAAAACACTTTTTGCACTTGTGATAGTGTTGAAAAACCACTTTTCGCACTTGTGATAGTGTTGAAAAACCACTTTTCGCACTTGTGTTAGTGTTGAAAAACCACTTTTCGCACTTGTGTTAGTGTTGAAAAACCACTTTTCGCACTTGTGTTGGTGCAGGAAACCACTTTTGCACTTGTATTAGTGTGGAAAAAACACTTTTTGCACTCGTGATAGTGTTGAAAAACCACTTTTCGCACTTGTGTTAGTGTTGAAAAACCACTTTTCGCACTTGTGTTAGTGTTGAAAAACCACTTTTCGCACTTGTGTTGGTGCAGGAAACCACTTTTGCACTTGTATTAGTGTGGAAAAAACACTTTTCTCACTTGTGTTAGTGTTGAAAAACCACTTTTGCACTTGTATTAGTGTGAAAAAAACACTTTTTGCACTTGTGATAGTGTTGAAAACCCACTTTTCGCACTTGTGATAGTGTTGAAAAACCACTTTTCGCACTTGTGTTAGTGTTGAAAAACCACTTTTCGCACTTGTGTTAGTGTTGAAAAACCACCTTTCGCACTTGTGTTGGTGCAGGAAACCACTTTTGCACTTGTATTAGTGTGGAAAAAACACTTTTTGCACTTGTGATAGTGTTGAAAAACCACTTTTCGCACTTGTGTTAGTGTTGAAAAACCACTTTTCGCACTTGTGTTAGTGTTGAAAAACCACTTTTCGCACTTGTGTTGGTGCAGGAAACCACTTTTGCACTTGTATTAGTGTGGACAAAACACTTGTCGCACTTGTATTAGTGTGGAAAAACCACTTTTCGCACTTGTGTTGGTGCAGGAAACCACTTTTGCACTTGTATTAGTGTGGACAAAACACTTTTCGCACTTGTATTAGTGTGGAAAAACCACTTTTCGCACTTGTGTGAGTGTTGAAAAACCACCTTTCGCACTTGTGTTAGTGTGAAAAAAAGACTTTTTGCACTTGTGATAGTGTTGAAAAACCACTTTTCGCACTTGTGTTGGTGCAGGAAACCACTTTTGCACTTGTATTAGTGTGGAAAAAACACTTTTCTCACTTGTGTTAGTGTTGAAAAACCACTTTTGCACTTGTATTAGTGTGAAAAAAACACTTTTTGCACTTGTGATAGTGTTAAAAAACCACTTTTCGCACTTGTGATAGTGTTGAAAAACCACTTTTCGCACTTGTGTTAGTGTTGAAAAACCACTTTTCGCACTTGTGTTAGTGTTGAAAAACCACTTTTCGCACTTGTGTTGGTGCAGGAAACCACTTTTGCACTTGTATTAGTGTGGAAAAAACACTTTTTGCACTCGTGATAGTGTTGAAAAACCACTTTTCGCACTTGTGTTAGTGTTGAAAAACCACTTTTCGCACTTGTGTTAGTGTTGAAAAACCACTTTTCGCACTTGTGTTGGTGCAGGAAACCACTTTTGCACTTGTATTAGTGTGGAAAAAACACTTTTCTCACTTGTGTTAGTGTTGAAAAACCACTTTTGCACTTGTATTAGTGTGAAAAAAACACTTTTTGCACTTGTGATAGTGTTGAAAAACCACTTTTCGCACTTGTGATAGTGTTGAAAAACCACTTTTCGCACTTGTGTTAGTGTTGAAAAACCACTTTTCGCACTTGTGTTAGTGTTGAAAAACCACCTTTCGCACTTGTGTTGGTGCAGGAAACCACTTTTGCACTTGTATTAGTGTGGAAAAAACACTTTTTGCACTTGTGATAGTGTTGAAAAACCACTTTTCGCACTTGTGTTAGTGTTGAAAAACCACTTTTCGCACTTGTGTTAGTGTTGAAAAACCACTTTTCGCACTTGTGTTGGTGCAGGAAACCACTTTTGCACTTGTATTAGTGTGGACAAAACACTTGTCGCACTTGTATTATTGTGGAAAAACCACTTTTCGCACTTGTGTTGGTGCAGGAAACCACTTTTGCACTTGTATTAGTGTGGACAAAACACTTTTCGCACTTGTATTAGTGTGGAAAAACCACTTTTCGCACTTGTGTGAGTGTTGAAAAACCACCTTTCGCACTTGTGTTAGTGTGAAAAAAACACTTTTTGCACTTGTGATAGTGTTGAAAAACCACTTTTCGCACTTGTGTTGGTGTAGGAAACCACTTTTGCACTTGTATTAGTGTGGAAAAAACACTTTTCTCACTTGTGTTAGTGTTGAAAAACCACTTTTGCACTTGTATTAGTGTGAAAAAAACACTTTTTGCACTTGTGATAGTGTTGAAAAACCACTTTTCGCACTTGTGATAGTGTTGAAAAACCACTTTTCGCACTTGTGTTAGTGTTGAAAAACCACTTTTCGCACTTGTGTTAGTGTTGAAAAACCACTTTTCGCACTTGTGTTGGTGCAGGAAACCACTTTTGCACTTGTATTAGTGTGGAAAAACCACTTTTCGCACTTGTGTTAGTGTTGAAAAACAACTTTTCGCACTTGTGTTAGTGTTGAAAAACCACTTTTCGCACTTGTGTTGGTGCAGGAAACCACTTTTGCACTTGTATTAGTGTGGAAAAAACACTTTTTGCACTTGTGATAGTGTTGAAAAACCACTTTTCGCACTTGTGTTGGTGCAGGAAACCACTTTTGCACTTGTATTAGTGTGGAAAAAACACTTTTTGCACTTGTGATAGTGTTGAAAAACCACTTTTCGCACTTGTGTTGGTGCAGGAAACCACTTTTGCACTTGTATTAGTGTGGAAAAAAACACTTTTTGCACTCGTGATAGTGTTGAAAAACCACTTTTCGCACTTGTGTTAGTGTTGAAAAACCACTTCTCGCACTTGTGTTAGTGTTGAAAAACCACTTTTCGCACTTGTGTTAGTGTTGAAAAACCACTTTTCGCACTTGTGTTGGTGCAGGAAACCACTTTTGCACTTGTATTAGTGTGGAAAAACCACTTTTCGCACTTGTGTTAGTGTTGAAAAACAACTTTTCGCACTTGTGTTAGTGTTGAAAAACCACTTTTCGCACTTGTGTTGGTGCAGGAAACCACTTTTGCACTTGTATTAGTGTTGAAAAACCACTTTTCGCACTTATGATAGTGTTGAAAAACCACTTTTCGCACTTGTGTTAGTGTTGAAAAACCACCTTTCGCACTTGTGTTAGTTTTGAAAACCCACTTTTCGCACTTGTGTTTGTGCAGGAAGCCACTTTTGCACTTGTATTAGTGTGGAAAAAACACTTTTTGCACTTGTGATAGTGTTGAAAAACCACTTTTCGCACTTGTGTTAGTGTTGAAAAACCACTTTTCGCACTTGTGTTGGTGCAGGAAACCACTTTTGCACTTGTATTAGTGTGGAAAAAACACTTTTCTCACTTGTGTTAGTGTTGAAAAACCACTTTTCGCACTTGTGTTAGTGTTGAAAAACCACTTTTCGCACTTGTGTTAGTGTTGAAAAACCACTTTTCGCACTTGTGTTAGTGTTGAAAAACCACTTTTCGCACTTGTGTTGGTGCAGGAAACCACTTTTGCACTTGTATTAGTGTGGAAAAAACACTTTTTGCACTTGTGATAGTGTTGAAAAACCACTTTTCGCACTTGTGATAGTGTTGAAAAACCACTTTTCGCACTTGTGTTAGTGTTGAAAAACCACTTTTCGCACTTGTGTTAGTGTTGAAAAACCACCTTTCGCACTTGTGTTAGTGTTGAAAAACCACTTTTCGCACTTGTGTTGGTGCAGGAAACCACTTTTGCACTTGTATTAGTGTGGAAAAAACACTTTTTGCACTTGTGATAGTGTTGAAAAACCACTTTTCGCACTTGTGTTAGTGTTGAAAAACCACTTTTCGCACTTGTGTTGGTGCAGGAAACCACTTTTGCACTTGTATTAGTGTGGAAAAACCACTTTTCGCACTTGTGTTAGTGTTGAAAAACCACTTTTCGCACTTGTGTTAGTGTTGAAAAACCACTTTTCGCACTTGTGTTGGTGCAGGAAACCACTTTTGCACTTGTATTAGTGTGAAAAAACACTTTTTGCACTTGTGATAGTGTTGAAAAACCACTTTTCGCACTTGTGTTAGTGTTGAAAAACCACTTTTCGCACTAGTGTTGGTGCAGGAAACCACTTTTGCACTTGTATTAGTGTGGGAAAAACACTTTTTGCACTTGTGATAGTGTTGAAAAACCACTTTTCGCACTTGTGTTAGTGTTGAAAAACCACTTTTCGCACTTGTGTTGGTGTTGAAAAACCACTTTTCGCACTTGTGTTGGTGCAGAAAACCACTTTTGCACTTGTATTAGTGTGGAAAACCACTTTTCGCACTTGTGTTAGTGTTGAAAAACCACTTTTCGCACTTGTGTTAGTGTTGAAAAACCACTTTTCGCACTTGTGTTGGTGCAGGAAACCACTTTTGCACTTGTATTAGTGTGGAAAAAACACATTTTGCACTTGTGATAGTGTTGAAAAACCACTTTTCGCACTTGTGTTAGTGTTGAAAAGCCACTTTTCACACTTGTGTTGGTGCAGGAAACCACTTTTGCACTTGTATTAGTGTGGAAAAAACACTTTTTGCACTTGTGATAGTGTTGAAAAACAACTTTTCGCACTTGTGTTAGTGTTGAAAAACCACTTTTCGCACTTGTGTTAGTGTTGAAAAACCACTTTTCGCACTTGTGTTGGTGCAGGAAACCACTTTTGCACTTGTATTAGTGTGGACAAAACACTTTTCGCACTTGTATTAGTGTGGAAAAACCACTTTTCGCACTTGTGTGAGTGTTGAAAAACCACCTTTCGCACTTGTGTTAGTGTGAAAAAAACACTTTTTGCACTTGTGATAGTGTTGAAAAACCACTTTTCGCACTTGTGTTGGTGCAGGAAACCACTTTTGCACTTGTATTAGTGTGGAAAAAACACTTTTCTCACTTGTGTTAGTGTTGAAAAACCACTTTTGCACTTGTATTAGTGTGAAAAAAACACTTTTTGCACTTGTGATAGTGTTGAAAAACCACTTTTCGCACTTGTGATAGTGTTGAAAAACCACTTTTCGCACTTGTGTTAGTGTTGAAAAACCACTTTTCGCACTTGTGTTAGTGTTGAAAAACCACCTTTCGCACTTGTGATAGTGTTGAAAAACCACTTTTCGCACTTGTGTTGGTGCAGGAAACCACTTTTGCACTTGTATTAGTGTGGAAAAAACACTTTTTGCACTTGTGATAGTGTTCAAAAACCACTTTTCGCACTTGTGTTAGTGTGGAAAAACCACTTTTCGCACTTGTGTTAGTGTTGAAAAACCACTTTTCACACTTGTGTTGGTGCAGGAAACCACTTTTGCACTTGTATTAGTGTGGACAAAACACTTTTCGCACTTGTATTAGTGTGGAAAAACCACTTTTCGCACTTGTGTTGGTGCAGGAAACCACTTTTGCACTTGTATTAGTGTGGACAAAACACTTTTCGCACTTGTATTAGTGTGGAAAAACCACTTTTCGCACTTGTGTGAGTGTTGAAAAACCACCTTTCGCACTTGTGTTAGTGTGAAAAAAACACTTTTTGCACTTGTGATAGTGTTGAAAAACCACTTTTCGCACTTGTGTTGGTGCAGGAAACCACTTTTGCACTTGTATTAGTGTGGAAAAAACACTTTTCTCACTTGTGTTAGTGTTGAAAAACCACTTTTGCACTTGTATTAGTGTGAAAAAAACACTTTTTGCACTTGTGATAGTGTTGACAAACCACTTTTCGCACTTGTGATAGTGTTGAAAAACCACTTTTCGCACTTGTGTTAGTGTTGAAAAACCACTTTTCGCACTTGTGTTAGTGTTGAAAAACCACTTTTCGCACTTGTGTTGGTGCAGGAAACCACTTTTGCACTTGTATTAGTGTGGAAAAAACACTTTTTGCACTCGTGATTGTGTTGAAAAACCACTTTTCGCACTTGTGTTAGTGTTGAAAAACCACTTTTCGCACTTGTGTTAGTGTTGAAAAACCACTTTTCGCACTTGTGTTGGTGCAGGAAACCACTTTTGCACTTGTATTAGTGTGGAAAAAACACTTTTCTCACTTGTGTTAGTGTTGAAAAACCACTTTTGCACTTGTATTAGTGTGAAAAAAACACTTTTTGCACTTGTGATAGTGTTGAAAAACCACTTTTCGCACTTGTGATAGTGTTGAAAAACCACTTTTCGCACTTGTGTTAGTGTTGAAAAACCACTTTTCGCACTTGTGTTAGTGTTGAAAAACCACCTTTCGCACTTGTGTTGGTGCAGGAAACCACTTTTGCACTTGTATTAGTGTGGAAAAAACACTTTTTGCACTTGTGATAGTGTTGAAAAACCACTTTTCGCACTTGTGTTAGTGTTGAAAAACAACTTTTCGCACTTGTGTTAGTGTTGAAAAACCACTTTTCGCACTTGTGTTGGTGCAGGAAACCACTTTTGCACTTGTATTAGTGTGGACAAAACACTTTTCGCACTTGTATTAGTGTGGAAAAACCACTTTTCGCACTTGTGTTGGTGCAGGAAACCACTTTTGCACTTGTATTAGTGTGGACAAAACACTTTTCGCACTTGTATTAGTGTGGAAAAACCACTTTTCGCACTTGTGTGAGTGTTGAAAAACCACCTTTCACACTTGTGTTAGTGTGAAAAAAACACTTTTTGCACTTGTGATAGTGTTGAAAAACCACTTTTCGCACTTGTGTTGGTGTAGGAAACCACTTTTGCACTTGTATTAGTGTGGAAAAAACACTTTTCTCACTTGTGTTAGTGTTGAAAAACCACTTTTGCACTTGTATTAGTGTGAAAAAAACACTTTTTGCACTTGTGATAGTGTTGAAAAACCACTTTTCGCACTTGTGATAGTGTTGAAAAACCACTTTTCGCACTTGTGTTAGTGTTGAAAAACCACTTTTCGCACTTGTGTTGGTGCAGGAAACCACTTTTGCACTTGTATTAGTGTGGAAAAACCACTTTTCGCACTTGTGTTAGTGTTGAAAAACAACTTTTCGCACTTGTGTTAGTGTTGAAAAACCACTTTTCGCACTTGTGTTGGTGCAGGAAACCACTTTTGCACTTGTATTAGTGTGGAAAAAACACTTTTTGCACTTGTGATAGTGTTGAAAAACCACTTTTCGCACTTGTGTTGGTGCAGGAAACCACTTTTGCACTTGTATTAGTGTGGAAAAAACACTTTTTGCACTTGTGATAGTGTTGAAAAACCACTTTTCGCACTTGTGTTGGTGCAGGAAACCACTTTTGCACTTGTATTAGTGTGGAAAAAACACTTTTTGCACTCGTGATAGTGTTGAAAAACCACTTTTCGCACTTGTGTTAGTGTTGAAAAACCACTTCTCGCACTTGTGTTAGTGTTGAAAAACCACTTTTCGCACTTGTGTTAGTGTTGAAAAACCACTTTTCGCACTTGTGTTGGTGCAGGAAACCACTTTTGCACTTGTATTAGTGTGGAAAAACCACTTTTCGCACTTGTGTTAGTGTTGAAAAACAACTTTTCGCACTTGTGTTAGTGTTGAAAAACCACTTTTCGCACTTGTGTTGGTGCAGGAAACCACTTTTGCACTTGTATTAGTGTGGAAAAAACACTTTTTGCACTTGTGATAGTGTTGAAAAACCACTTTTCGCACTTGTGTTAGTGTTGAAAAACCACTTTTCGCACTTGTGTTAGTGTTGAAAAACCACTTTTCACACTTGTGTTGGTGCAAGAAACCACTTTTGCACTTGTATTAGTGTGGAAAAAACACTTTTTGCACTTGTGATAGTGTTGAAAAACCACTTTTCGCACTTGTGTTAGTGTTGAAAAACCACATTTCGCACTTGTGTTGGTGCAGGAAACCACTTTTGCCCTTATATTAGTGTGGAAAAAACCCTTTTCTCACTTGTGTTAGTGTTGAAAAACCACTTTTCGCACTTGTGTTAGTGTTGAAAAACCACTTTTCGCACTTGTGTTGGTGCAGGAAACCACTTTTGCACTTGTATTAGTGTGGAAAAAACACTTTTTGCACATGTGATATTGTTGAAAAACCACTTTTTGCACTTGTGATAGTGTTGAAAAACCACTTTTCGCACTTGTGTTGGTGCAGGAAACCACTTTTGCACTTGTATTAGTGTGGAAAAACCACTTTTCACACTTGTGTTAGTGTTGAAAAACCACTTTTCGCACTTGTGTTAGTGTTGAAAAACCACTTTTCGCACTTGTGTTGGTGCAGGAAACCACTTTTGCACTTGTATTAGTGTGGAAAAAACACTTTTTGCACTTGTGATAGTGTTGAAAAAACACTTTTTGCACTTGTGTTAGTGTTGAAAAACCACTTTTCGCACTTGAGTTAGTGTTGAAAAACCACTTTTCGCACTTGTGTTGGTGCAGGAAACCACTTTTGCACTTGTATTAGTGTGGAAAAAACATTTTTTGCTCTTGTGATAGTGTTGAAAAACCACTTTTCGCACTTGTGATAGTGTTGAAAAACCACTTTTCGCACTTGTGTTAGTGTTGAAAAACCACCTTTCGCACATGTGTTAGTGTTGAAAACCCACTTTTCGCACTTGTGTTTGTGCAGGAAGCCACTTTTGCACTTGTATTAGTGTGGAAAAAACACTTTTTGCACTTGTGATAGTGTTGAAAAACCACTTTTCGCACTTGTGTTAGTGTTGAAAAACCACTTTTCGAACTTGTGTTGGTGTTGAAAAACCACTTTTCGCACTTGTGTTGGTGCAGAAAACCACTTTTGCACTTGTATTAGTGTGGAAAACCACTTTTCGTACTTGTGTTAGTGTTGAAAAACCACTTTTCGCACTTGTGTTAGTGTTGAAAAACCACTTTTCGCACTTGTGTTGGTGCAGGAAACCACTTTTGCACTTGTATTAGTGTGGAAAAAACACATTTTGCACTTGTGATAGTGTTGAAAAACCACTTTTCGCACTTGTGTTAGTGTTGAAAAGCCACTTTTCACACTTGTGTTGGTGCAGGAAACCACTTTTGCACTTGTATTAGTGTGGAAAAAACACTTTTTGCACTTGTGATAGTGTTGAAAAACCACTTTTCGCACTTGTGTTAGTGTTGAAAAACCACTTTTCGCACTTGTGTTAGTGTTGAAAAACCACTTTTCGCACTTGTGTTGGTGCAGGAAACCACTTTTGCACTTGTATTAGTGTGGACAAAACACTTTTCGCACTTGTATTAGTGTGGAAAAACCACTTTTCGCACTTGTGTGAGTGTTGAAAAACCACCTTTCGCACTTGTGTTAGTGTGAAAAAAACACTTTTTGCACTTGTGATAGTGTTGAAAAACCACTTTTCGCACTTGTGTTGGTGCAGGAAACCACTTTTGCACTTGTATTAGTGTGGAAAAAACACTTTTCTCACTTGTGTTAGTGTTGAAAAACCACTTTTGCACTTGTATTAGTGTGAAAAAAACACTTTTTGCACTTGTGATAGTGTTGAAAAACCACTTTTCGCACTTGTGATAGTGTTGAAAAACCACTTTTCGCACTTGTGTTAGTGTTGAAAAACCACTTTTCGCACTTGTGTTAGTGTTGAAAAACCACCTTTCGCACTTGTGTTAGTGTTGAAAAACCACTTTTCGCACTTGTGTTGGTGCAGGAAACCACTTTTGCACTTGTATTAGTGTGGAAAAAACACTTTTTGCACTTGTGATAGTGTTCAAAAACCACTTTTCGCACTTGTGTTAGTGTTGAAAAACCACTTTTCGCACTTGTGTTAGTGTTGAAAAACCACTTTTCACACTTGTGTTGGTGCAGGAAACCACTTTTCACACTTGTGTTGGTGCAGGAAACCACTTTTGCACTTGTATTAGTGTGGACAAAACACTTTTCGCACTTGTATTAGTGTGGAAAAACCACTTTTCGCACTTGTGTTGGTGCAGGAAACCACTTTTGCACTTGTATTAGTGTGGACAAAACACTTTTCGCACTTGTATTAGTGTGGAAAAACCACTTTTCGCACTTGTGTGAGTGTTGAAAAACCACCTTTCGCACTTGTGTTAGTGTGAAAAAAACACTTTTTGCACTTGTGATAGTGTTGAAAAACCACTTTTCGCACTTGTGTTGGTGCAGGAAACCACTTTTGCACTTGTATTAGTGTGGAAAAAACACTTTTCTCACTTGTGTTAGTGTTGAAAAACCACTTTTGCACTTGTATTAGTGTGAAAAAAACACTTTTTGCACTTGTGATAGTGTTGAAAAACCACTTTTCGCACTTGTGATAGTGTTGAAAAACCACTTTTCGCACTTGTGTTAGTGTTGAAAAACCACTTTTCGCACTTGTGTTAGTGTTGAAAAACCACTTTTCGCACTTGTGTTGGTGCAGGAAACCACTTTTGCACTTGTATTAGTGTGGAAAAAACACTTTTTGCACTCGTGATAGTGTTGAAAAACCACTTTTCGCACTTGTGTTAGTGTTGAAAAACCACTTTTCGCACTTGTGTTAGTGTTGAAAAACCACTTTTCGCACTTGTGTTGGTGCAGGAAACCACTTTTGCACTTGTATTAGTGTGGAAAAAACACTTTTCTCACTTGTGTTAGTGTTGAAAAACCACTTTTGCACTTGTATTAGTGTGAAAAAAACACTTTTTGCACTTGTGATAGTGTTGAAAAACCACTTTTCGCACTTGTGATAGTGTTGAAAAACCACTTTTCGCACTTGTGTTAGTGTTGAAAAACCACTTTTCGCACTTGTGTTAGTGTTGAAAAACCACCTTTCGCACTTGTGTTGGTGCAGGAAACCACTTTTGCACTTGTATTAGTGTGGAAAAAACACTTTTTGCACTTGTGATAGTGTTGAAAAACCACTTTTCGCACTTGTGTTAGTGTTGAAAAACCACTTTTCGCACTTGTGTTAGTGTTGAAAAACCACTTTTCGCACTTGTGTTGGTGCAGGAAACCACTTTTGCACTTGTATTAGTGTGGACAAAACACTTGTCGCACTTGTATTAGTGTGGAAAAACCACTTTTCGCACTTGTGTTGGTGCAGGAAACCACTTTTGCACTTGTATTAGTGTGGACAAAACACTTTTCGCACTTGTATTAGTGTGGAAAAACCACTTTTCGCACTTGTGTGAGTGTTGAAAAACCACCTTTCGCACTTGTGTTAGTGTGAAAAAAAGACTTTTTGCACTTGTGATAGTGTTGAAAAACCACTTTTCGCACTTGTGTTGGTGCAGGAAACCACTTTTGCACTTGTATTAGTGTGGAAAAAACACTTTTCTCACTTGTGTTAGTGTTGAAAAACCACTTTTGCACTTGTATTAGTGTGAAAAAAACACTTTTTGCACTTGTGATAGTGTTAAAAAACCACTTTTCGCACTTGTGATAGTGTTGAAAAACCACTTTTCGCACTTGTGTTAGTGTTGAAAAACCACTTTTCGCACTTGTGTTAGTGTTGAAAAACCACTTTTCGCACTTGTGTTGGTGCAGGAAACCACTTTTGCACTTGTATTAGTGTGGAAAAAACACTTTTTGCACTCGTGATAGTGTTGAAAAACCACTTTTCGCACTTGTGTTAGTGTTGAAAAACCACTTTTCGCACTTGTGTTAGTGTTGAAAAACCACTTTTCGCACTTGTGTTGGTGCAGGAAACCACTTTTGCACTTGTATTAGTGTGGAAAAAACACTTTTCTCACTTGTGTTAGTGTTGAAAAACCACTTTTGCACTTGTATTAGTGTGAAAAAAACACTTTTTGCACTTGTGATAGTGTTGAAAAACCACTTTTCGCACTTGTGATAGTGTTGAAAAACCACTTTTCGCACTTGTGTTAGTGTTGAAAAACCACTTTTCGCACTTGTGTTAGTGTTGAAAAACCACCTTTCGCACTTGTGTTGGTGCAGGAAACCACTTTTGCACTTGTATTAGTGTGGAAAAAACACTTTTTGCACTTGTGATAGTGTTGAAAAACCACTTTTCGCACTTGTGTTAGTGTTGAAAAACCACTTTTCGCACTTGTGTTAGTGTTGAAAAACCACTTTTCGCACTTGTGTTGGTGCAGGAAACCACTTTTGCACTTGTATTAGTGTGGACAAAACACTTGTCGCACTTGTATTATTGTGGAAAAACCACTTTTCGCACTTGTGTTGGTGCAGGAAACCACTTTTGCACTTGTATTAGTGTGGACAAAACACTTTTCGCACTTGTATTAGTGTGGAAAAACCACTTTTCGCACTTGTGTGAGTGTTGAAAAACCACCTTTCGCACTTGTGTTAGTGTGAAAAAAACACTTTTTGCACTTGTGATAGTGTTGAAAAACCACTTTTCGCACTTGTGTTGGTGTAGGAAACCACTTTTGCACTTGTATTAGTGTGGAAAAAACACTTTTCTCACTTGTGTTAGTGTTGAAAAACCACTTTTGCACTTGTATTAGTGTGAAAAAAACACTTTTTGCACTTGTGATAGTGTTGAAAAACCACTTTTCGCACTTGTGATAGTGTTGAAAAACCACTTTTCGCACTTGTGTTAGTGTTGAAAAACCACTTTTCGCACTTGTGTTAGTGTTGAAAAACCACTTTTCGCACTTGTGTTGGTGCAGGAAACCACTTTTGCACTTGTATTAGTGTGGAAAAACCACTTTTCGCACTTGTGTTAGTGTTGAAAAACAACTTTTCGCACTTGTGTTAGTGTTGAAAAACCACTTTTCGCACTTGTGTTGGTGCAGGAAACCACTTTTGCACTTGTATTAGTGTGGAAAAAACACTTTTTGCACTTGTGATAGTGTTGAAAAACCACTTTTCGCACTTGTGTTGGTGCAGGAAACCACTTTTGCACTTGTATTAGTGTGGAAAAAACACTTTTTGCACTTGTGATAGTGTTGAAAAACCACTTTTCGCACTTGTGTTGGTGCAGGAAACCACTTTTGCACTTGTATTAGTGTGGAAAAAAACACTTTTTGCACTCGTGATAGTGTTGAAAAACCACTTTTCGCACTTGTGTTAGTGTTGAAAAACCACTTCTCGCACTTGTGTTAGTGTTGAAAAACCACTTTTCGCACTTGTGTTAGTGTTGAAAAACCACTTTTCGCACTTGTGTTGGTGCAGGAAACCACTTTTGCACTTGTATTAGTGTGGAAAAACCACTTTTCGCACTTGTGTTAGTGTTGAAAAACAACTTTTCGCACTTGTGTTAGTGTTGAAAAACCACTTTTCGCACTTGTGTTGGTGCAGGAAACCACTTTTGCACTTGTATTAGTGTGGAAAAAACACTTTTTGCACTTGTGATAGTGTTGAAAAACCACTTTTCGCACTTGTGTTAGTGTTGAAAAACCACTTTTCGCACTTGTGTTAGTGTTGAAAAACCACTTTTCACACTTGTGTTGGTGCAAGAAACCACTTTTGCACTTGTATTAGTGTGGAAAAAACACTTTTTGCACTTGTGATAGTGTTGAAAAACCACTTTTCGCACTTGTGTTAGTGTTGAAAAACCACATTTCGCACTTGTGTTGGTGCAGGAAACCACTTTTGCCCTTATATTAGTGTGGAAAAAACCCTTTTCTCACTTGTGTTAGTGTTGAAAAACCACTTTTCGCACTTGTGTTAGTGTTGAAAAACCACTTTTCGCACTTGTGTTGGTGCAGGAAACCACTTTTGCACTTGTATTAGTGTGGAAAAAACACTTTTTGCACATGTGATATTGTTGAAAAACCACTTTTTGCACTTGTGATAGTGTTGAAAAACCACTTTTCGCACTTGTGTTGGTGCAGGAAACCACTTTTGCACTTGTATTAGTGTGGAAAAACCACTTTTCACACTTGTGTTAGTGTTGAAAAACCACTTTTCGCACTTGTGTTAGTGTTGAAAAACCACTTTTCGCACTTGTGTTGGTGCAGGAAACCACTTTTGCACTTGTATTAGTGTGGAAAAAACACTTTTTGCACTTGTGATAGTGTTGAAAAAACACTTTTTGCACTTGTGTTAGTGTTGAAAAACCACTTTTCGCACTTGTGTTAGTGTTGAAAAACCACTTTTCGCACTTGTGTTGGTGCAGGAAACCACTTTTGCACTTGTATTAGTGTGGAAAAAACATTTTTTGCTCTTGTGATAGTGTTGAAAAACCACTTTTCGCACTTGTGATAGTGTTGAAAAACCACTTTTCGCACTTGTGTTAGTGTTGAAAAACCACCTTTCGCACATGTGTTAGTGTTGAAAACCCACTTTCCACACTTGTGTTTGTGCAGGAAGCCACTTTTGCACTTGTATTAGTGTGGAAAAAACACTTTTTGCACTTGTGATAGTGTTGAAAAACCACTTTTCGCACTTGTGTTAGTGTTGAAAAACCACTTTTCGCACTTGTGTTGGTGCAGGAAACCACTTTTGCACTTGTATTAGTGTGGAAAAAACACTTTTCTCACTTGTGTTAGTGTTGAAAAACCACTTTTCGCACTTGTGTTAGTGTTGAAAAACCACTTTTCGCACTTGTGTTAGTGTTGAAAAACCACTTTTCGCACTTGTGTTGGTGCAGGAAACCACTTTTGCACTTGTATTAGTGTGGAAAAAACACTTTTTGCACTTGTGATAGTGTTGAAAAACCACTTTTCGCACTTGTGATAGTGTTGAAAAACCACTTTTCGCACTTGTGTTAGTGTTGAAAAACCACTTTTCGCACTTGTGTTAGTGTTGAAAAACCACCTTTCGCACTTGTGTAGTGTTGAAAAACCACTTTTCGCACTTCTGTTGGTGCAGGAAACCACTTTTGCACTTGATTAGTGTGGAAAAAACACTTTTTGCACTTGTGATAGTGTTGAAAAACCACTTTTCGCACTTGTGTTAGTGTTGAAAAACCACTTTTCGCACTTGTGTTGGTGCAGGAAACCACTTTTGCACTTGTATTAGTGTGGAAAACCACTTTTCGCACTTGTGTTAGTGTTGAAAAACCACTTTTCGCACTTGTGTTAGTGTTGAAAAACCACTTTTCGCACTTGTGTTGGTGCAGGAAACCACTTTTGCACTTGTATTAGTGTGGAAAAACCCACTTTTCGCACTTGTGTTAGTGTTGAAAAACCACTTTTCGCACTTGTGTTGGTGCAGGAAACCACTTTTGCACTTGTATTAGTGTGGAAAAACCACTTTTCGCACTTGTGTTAGTGTTGAAAAAACCACTTTTCGCACTTGTGTTAGTGTTGAAAAACCACTTTTCGCAACTTGTGTTGGTGCAGGAAACCACTTTTGCACTTGTATTAGTGTGGAAAAAACACTTTTTGCACTTGTGATAGTGTTGAAAAACCACTTTTCGCACTTGTGTTAGTGTTGAAAAACCACTTTTCGCACTAGTGTTTGTGCAGGAAACCACTTTTGCACTTGTATTAGTGTGGAAAAAACACTTTTTGCACTTGTGATAGTGTTGAAAAACCACTTTTCGCACTTGTGTTAGTGTCTGAAAAACCACTTTTCGCACTTGTGTTGGTGTTGAAAAACCACTTTTCGCACTTGTGTTGGTGCAGAAAACCACTTTTGCACTTGTATTAGTGTGAAAACCACTTTTCGCACTTGTGTTAGTGTCTGAAAAACCACTTTTCGCACTTGTGTTAGTGTTGAAAAACCACTTTTCGCACTTGTGTTGGTGCAGGAAACCACTTTTGCACTTGTATTAGTGTGGAAAAAACACATTTTGCACTTGTGATAGTGTTGAAAAACCACTTTTCGCACTTGTGTTAGTGTTGAAAAGCCACTTTTCACACTTGTGTTGGTGCAGGAAACCACTTTTGCACTTGTATTAGTGTGGAAAAAACACTTTTTGCACTTGTGATCAGTGTTGAAAAACCACTTTTCGCACTTGTGTTAGTGTTGAAAAACCACTTTTCGCACTTGTGTTAGTGTTGAAAAACCACTTTCGCACTTGTGTTGGTGCAGGAAACCACTTTTGCACTTGTATTAGTGTGGACAAAACACTTTTCGCACTTGTATTAGTGTGGAAAAACCACTTTTCGCACTTGTGTGAGTGTTGAAAAACCACCTTTCGCACTTGTGTTAGTGTGAAAAAAAGACTTTTTGCACTTGTGATAGTGTTGAAAAACCACTTTTCGCACTTGTGTTGGTGCAGGAAACCACTTTTGCACTTGTATTAGTGTGGAAAAAACACTTTTCTCACTTGTGTTAGGTGTTGAAAAACCACTTTTGCACTTGTATTAGTGTGAAAAAAACACTTTTTGCACTTGTGATAGTGTTGAAAAACCACTTTTCCCACTTGTGATAGTGTTGAAAAACCACTTTTCGCACTTGTGTTAGTGTTGAAAAACCACTTTTCGCACTTGTGTTAGTGTTGAAAAACCACCTTTCGCACTTGTGATAGTGTTGAAAAACCACTTTTCGCACTTGTGTTGGTGCAGGAAACCACTTTTGCACTTGTATTAGTGTGGAAAAAAACACTTTTTGCACTTGTGATAGTGTTCAAAAACCACTTTTCGCACTTGTGTTAGAGTTGAAAAACCACTTTCGCACTTGTGTTAGTGTTGAAAAACCACTTTTCACACTTGTGTTGGTGCAGGAAACCACTTTTGCACTTGTATTAGTGTGGACAAAACACTTTTCGCACTTGTATTAGTGTGGAAAAACCACTTTTCGCACTTGTGTTGGTGCAGGAAACACTTTTGCACTTGTATTAGTGTGGACAAAACACTTTTCGCACTTGTATTAGTGTGGAAAAACCACTTTTCGCACTTGTGTGAGTGTTGAAAAACCACCTTTCGCACTTGTGTTAGTGTGAAAAAACACTTTTTGCACTTGTGATAGTGTTGAAAAACCACTTTTCGCACTTGTGTTGGTGCAGGAAACCACTTTTGCACTTGTATTAGTGTGGAAAAAACACTTTTCTCACTTGTGTTAGTGTTGAAAAACCACTTTTGCACTTGTATTCAGTGTGAAAAAAAACACTTTTTGCACTTGTGATAGTGTTGAAAAACCACTTTTCGCACTTGTGATAGTGTTGAAAAACCACTTTTCGCACTTGTGTTAGTGTTGAAAAACCACTTTTCGCACTTGTGTTAGTGTTGAAAAACCACTTTTCGCACTTGTGTTGGTAGCAGGAAACCACTTTTGCACTTGTATTAGTGTGGAAAAAAACACTTTTTGCACTCGTGATTGTGTTCGAAAAAACCACTTTTCGCACATGTGTTAGTGTTGAAAAACCACTTTTCGCACTTGTGTTAGTGTTGAAAAACCACTTTTCGCACTTGTGTTGGTGCAGGAAACCACTTTTGCACTTGTATTAGTGTGGAAAAAACACTTTTCTCACTTGTGTTAGTGTTGAAAAACCACTTTTGCACTTGTATTAGTGTGAAAAAAACACTTTTTGCACTTGTGATAGTGTTGAAAAACCACTTTTCGCACTTGTGATAGTGTTGAAAAACCACTTTTCGCACTTGTGTTAGTGTTGAAAAACCACTTTTCGCACTTGTGTTAGTGTTGAAAAACCACCTTTCGCACTTGTGTTGGTGCAGGAACCACTTTTGCACTTGTATTAGTGTGGAAAAAACACTTTTTGCACTTGTGATAGTGTTGAAAAACCACTTTTCGCACTTGTGTTAGTGTTGAAAAACAACTTTTCGCACTTGTGTTAGTGTTGAAAAACCACTTTTCGCACTTGTGTTGGTGCAGGAAACCACTTTTGCACTTGTATTAGTGTGGACAAAACACTTTTCGCACTTGTATTAGTGTGGAAAAACCACTTTTCGCACTTGTGTTGGTGCAGGAAACCACTTTTGCACTTGTATTAGTGTGGACAAAACACTTTTCGCACTTGTATTAGTGTGGACAAAACCACTTTTCGCACTTGTGTGAGTGTTGAAAAACCACCTTTCACACTGTGTTAGTGTGAAAAAAACACTTTTTGCACTTGTGATAGTGTTGCAAAAACCACTTTTCGCACTTGTGTTGGTGTAGGAAACCACTTTTGCACTTGTATTAGTGTGGAAAAAACACTTTTCTCACTTGTGTTAGTGTTGAAAAACACTTTTGCACTTGTATTAGTGTGAAAAAAACACTTTTTGCACTTGTGATAGTGTTGAAAAACCACTTTTCGCACTTGTGATAGTGTTGAAAAACCACTTTTCGCACTTGTGTTAGTGTTGAAAAACCACTTTTCGCACTTGTGTTAGTGTTGAAAAACCACTTTTCGCACTTGTGTTGGTGCAGGAAACCACTTTTGCACTTGTATTAGTGTGGAAAAAACCACTTTTCGCACTTGTGTTAGTGTTGAAAAACAACTTTTCGCACTTGTGTTAGTGTTGAAAAACCACTTTTCGCACTTGTGTTGGTGCAGGAAACCACTTTTGCACTTGTATTAGTGTGGAAAAAACACTTTTTGCACTGTGATAGTGTTGAAAAACCACTTTTCGCACTTGTGTTGGTGCAGGAAACCACTTTGCACTTGTATTAGTGTGGAAAAAACACTTTTTGCACTTGTGATAGTGTTGAAAAACCACTTTTCGCACTTGTGTTGGTGCAGGAAACCACTTTTGCACTTGTATTAGTGTGGAAAAAACACTTTTTGCACTCGTGATAGTGTTGAAAAACCCTTTTCGCACTTGTGTTAGTGTTGAAAAACCACTTCTCGCACTTGTGTTAGTGTTGAAAAACCACTTTTCGCACTTGTGTTAGTGTTGAAAAACCACTTTTCGCACTTGTGTTGGTGCAGGAAACCACTTTTGCACTTGTAATAGTGTGGAAAAACCACTTTTCGCACTTGTGTTAGTGTTGAAAAACAACTTTTCGCACTTGTGTTAGTGTTGAAAAACCACTTTTCGCACTTGTGTTGGTGCAGGAAACCACTTTTGCACTTGTATTAGTGTGGAAAAAACAACTTTTTGCACTTGTGATAGTGTTGAAAAACCACTTTTCGCACTTGTGTTAGTGTTGAAAAACACCACTTTTCGCACTTGTGTTAGTGTTGAAAAAACCACTTTTCACACTTGTGTTGGTGCAAGAAACCACTTTTGCACTTGTATTAGTGTGGAAAAAAACACTTTTTGCACTTGTGATAGTGTTGAAAAACCACTTTTCGCACTTGTGTTAGTGTTGAAAAACCACATTTCGCACTTGTGTTGGTGCAGGAAACCACTTTTGCCCTTATATTAGTGTGGAAAAAAACCCTTTTCTCACTTGTGTTAGTGTTGAAAAACCACTTTTCGCACTTGTGTTAGTGTTGAAAAACCACTTTTTCGCACTTGTGTTGGTGCAGGAACCACTTTTGCACTTGTATTAGTGTGGAAAAAACACTTTTTGCACATGTGATATTGTTGAAAAAACCACTTTTTGCACTTGTGATAGTGTTGAAAAAACCACTTTTCGCACTTGTGTTGGTGCAGGAAACCACTTTTGCACTTGTATTAGTGTGGAAAAACCACTTTTCACACTTGTGTTAGTGTTGAAAAACACTTTTCGCACTTGTGTTAGTGTTGAAAAACCACTTTTCGCACTTGTGTTGGTGCAGGAAACCACTTTTGCACTTGTATTAGTGTGGAAAAAACACTTTTTGCACTTGTGATAGTGTTGAAAAAACACTTTTTGCACTTGTGTTAGTGTTGAAAAACCACTTTTCGCACATGAGTTAGTGTTGAAAAACCACTTTTCGCACTTGTGTTGGTGCAGGAAACCACTTTTGCACTTGTATTAGTGTGGAAAAAACATTTTTTGCTCTTGTGATAGTGTTGAAAAACCACTTTTCGCACTTGTGATAGTGTTGAAAAACCACTTTTCGCACTTGTGTTAGTGTTGAAAACCACCTTTCGCACATGTGTTAGTGTTGAAAACCCACTTTTCGCACTTGTGTTTGTGCAGGAAGCCCACTTTTGCACTTGTATAGTGTGGAAAAAACACTTTTTGCACTTGTGATAGTGTTGAAAAACCACTTTTCGCACTTGTGTTAGTGTTGAAAAACCACTTTTCGAACTTGTGTTGGTGTTGAAAAACCACTTTTCGCACTTGTGTTGGTGCAGAAAACCACTTTTGCACTTGTATTAGTGTGGAAAACCACTTTTCGTACTTGTGTTAGTGTTGAAAAACCACTTTTCGCACTTGTGTTAGTGTTGAAAAACCACTTTTCGCACTTGTGTTGGTGCAGGAAACCACTTTTGCACTTGTATTAGTGTGGAAAAAACACATTTTGCACTTGTGATAGTGTTGAAAACCACTTTTCGCACTTGTGTTAG